>NW_023665481.1:80000-82751 GCF_014743375.2 Drosophila subpulchrella | reverse complement strand
GTGAGGGGCGGCACTAGTGAATGAATCGTATGGATATGGCTTATAGGTATAATACCTATAAGGCATAATAATGTATAATATAATAAATATACATTAAGATATGAATGGATTGTATAAATATGGCATAGAAATGCCATATACATAAGAATAAATGGTAGAATTTACCCATATATCACTGAAACACGATATATAAACCTAGTGATAGCTGGCACTAGTACTGTAAACAGGCACGCAATAGTGCGTGGGGTAAAAAACTACTATAGGGAGGTGGTCGTTGGCGGGCCCCTCCTCGTATTGGTCAAAACTTATGTTATGCATATGAATTTGTCAATACTATATAGAACGCCAAGCATATCCATATAAACTATGGATATGCATAGAAAACCATACAAAAGTAAAAAAAAATTATGTATAGAAAAATATACATATATTTATATAAGTGAATCGTATGGATATGGCTTATAGGTATAATACCTATAAGGCATAATAATGTATAACAAGTAAATATACATTGAAATGTGAATGCATTGTATGGATATGGCATATAAATGCCATATATATAGAAATAAATTGTATATCAATGATATAACAATTATAAACCTAGTGAGGGGCGGCACTAGTGAATGAATCGTATGGATATGGCTTATAGGTATAATACCTATAAGGCATAATAATGTATAATATAATAAATATACATTAAGATATGAATGGATTGTATAAATATGGCATAGAAATGCCATGCCATATACATAAGAATAAATGGTAGAATTTACCCATATATCACTGAAACACGATATATAAACCTAGTGATAGCTGGCACTAGTACTGTAAACAGGCACGCAATAGTGCGTGGGGTAAAAAACTACTATAGGGAGGTGGTCGTTGGCGGGCCCCTCCTCGTATTGGTCAAAACTTATGTTATGCATATGAATTTGTCAATACTATATAGAACGCCAAGCATATCCATATAAACTATGGATATGCATAGAAATCCATACAAAAGTAAAAAAAAATTATGTATAGAAAAAAATATACATATATTTATATAAGTGAATCGTATGGATATGGCTTATAGGTATAATACCTATAAGGCATAATAATGTATAACAAGTAAATATACATTGAAATGTGAATGCATTGTATGGATATGGCATATAAATGCCATATATATAGAAATAAATTGTATATCAATGATATAACAATTATAAACCTAGTGAGGGGCGGCACTAGTGAATGAATCGTATGGATATGGCTTATAGGTATAATACCTATAAGGCATAATAATGTATAATATAATAAATATACATTAAGATATGAATGGATTGTATAAATATGGCATAGAAATGCCATATACATAAGAATAAATGGTAGAATTTACCCATATATCACTGAAACACGATATATAAACCTAGTGATAGCTGGCACTAGTACTGTAAACAGGCACGCAATAGTGCGTGGGGTAAAAAACTACTATAGGGAGGTGGTCGTTGGCGGGCCCCTCCTCGTATTGGTCAAAACTTATGTTATGCATATGAATTTGTCAATACTATATAGAACGCCAAGCATATCCATATAAACTATGGATATGCATAGAAATCCATACAAAAATAAAAAAAAATTATGTATAGAAAAATATACATATATTTATATAAGTGAATCGTATGGATATGGCTTATAGGTATAATACCTATAAGGCATAATAATGTATAACAAGTAAATATACATTGAAATGTGAATGCATTGTATGGATATGGCATATAAATGCCATATATATAGAAATAAATTGTATATCAATGATATAACAATTATAAACCTAGTGAGGGGCGGCACTAGTGAATGAATCGTATGGATATGGCTTATAGGTATAATACCTATAAGGCATAATAATGTATAATATAATAAATATACATTAAGATATGAATGGATTGTATAAATATGGCATAGAAATGCCATATACATAAGAATAAATGGTAGAATTTACCCATATATCACTGAAACATGATATATAAACCTAGTGATAGCTGGCACTAGTACTGTAAACAGGCACGCAGTAGTGCGTGGGGTAAAAAACTACTATAGGGAGGTGGTCGTTGGCGGGCCCCTCCTCGTATTGGTCAAAACTTATGTTATGCGTAAACATATGATTTTGTCAATACTATAAAGAAAACTTGTTTTGTACATACAAAACTAAATGAATTATATGGATATTGAAAAATAAATGGCATTATATCCATATAATGAAAATATACTTGTATTCTCTTATTATAAGAGAGAATACCGTATAGTTGGTTGGCAAAGACAATTGAAAATACCCGAATTGCAGATGATGGGTTCAAAAACTACTATAGGGTGGTGTAGCAAATAATATGAAGATGATATATCCATATAATGGATATACACTAGTATTCTCTTATTATAATAGAGAATACCATATAAATGGTTGGCAAAGACAATTGAAAATACCCGAATTGAAGTTGACGGGTTCAAAAACTATTATAGGGTGATGTAGCAAATAAAATAATGAAGATATATCCATATAATGGAATTATATGTGTATTCTCTTATTATATGAGAGAGTACCAAACGGTTGATTGGCAAAGACAATTGAAAATACCCGAATTAAAGATATTGGGTCCAAAAACTACTATAGGATGGTCAATGGGCCGGCCATCTACTATTGACGTGACAAAATACTGTCTGTCGGTAGAGAAGATATTAATCCGTCAAATTTGTTTCTTTATTCATTTATGA
>NW_023665481.1:50000-75000 GCF_014743375.2 Drosophila subpulchrella | reverse complement strand
GGGAAACCCTGATGGAAGACCGAAACAGTTCTGACGTGCAAATCGATTGTCAGAATTGAGTATAGGGGCGAAAGACCAATCGAACCATCTAGTAGCTGGTTCCTTCCGAAGTTTCCCTCAGGATAGCTGGTGCATTTTAATGTTATATAAAATAATCTTATCTGGTAAAGCGAATGATTAGAGGCCTTAGGGTCGAAACGATCTTAACCTATTCTCAAACTTTAAATGGGTAAGAACCTTAACTTTCTTGATATGAAGTTCAAGGTTATGATATAATGTGCCCAGTGGGCCACTTTTGGTAAGCAGAACTGGCGCTGTGGGATGAACCAAACGTAATGTTACGGTGCCCAAATTAACAACTCATGCAGATACCATGAAAGGCGTTGGTTGCTTAAAACAGCAGGACGGTGATCATGGAAGTCGAAATCCGCTAAGGAGTGTGTAACAACTCACCTGCCGAAGCAACTAGCCCTTAAAATGGATGGCGCTTAAGTTGTATACCTATACATTACCGCTAAAGTAGATGATTTATATTACTTGTGATATAAATTTTGAAACTTTAGTGAGTAGGAAGGTACAATGGTATGCGTAGAAGTGTTTGGCGTAAGCCTGCATGGAGCTGCCATTGGTACAGATCTTGGTGGTAGTAGCAAATAATCGAATGAGACCTTGGAGGACTGAAGTGGAGAAGGGTTTCGTGTGAACAGTGGTTGATCACGAGTTAGTCGGTCCTAAGTTCAAGGCGAAAGCCGAAAATTTTCAAGTAAAACACAAATGCCATACAAATATAATTATATTATATAAATCAAGCTAATTAATATACTTGAATAATTTTGAACGAAAGGGAATACGGTTCCAATTCCGTAACCTGTTGAGTATCCGTTTGTTATTAAATATGGGCCTCGTGCTCATCCTGGCAACAGGAACGACCATAAAGAAGCCGTCGAGAGATATCGGAAGAGTTTTCTTTTCTGTTTTATAGCCGTACTACCATGGAAGTCTTTCGCAGAGAGATATGGTAGATGGGCTAGAAGAGCATGACATATACTGTTGTGTCGATATTTTCTCCTCGGACCTTGAAAATTTATGGTGGGGACACGCAAACTTCTCAACAGGCCGTACCAATATCCGCAGCTGGTCTCCAAGGTGAAGAGTCTCTAGTCGATAGAATAATGTAGGTAAGGGAAGTCGGCAAATTAGATCCGTAACTTCGGGATAAGGATTGGCTCTGAAGATTGAGATAGTCGGGCTTGATTGGGAAACAATAACATGGTTTATGTGCTCGTTCTGGGTAAATAGAGTGTCTGGCATTTATGTTGGTCACTTGTTCCCCGGATAGTTTAGTTACGTAGCCAATTGTGGAACTTTCTTGCTAAAATTTTTAAGAATACTAATTGGGTTAAACCAATTAGTTCTTATTAATTATAACGATTATCAATTAACAATCAATTCAGAACTGGCACGGACTTGGGGAATCCGACTGTCTAATTAAAACAAAGCATTGTGATGGCCCTAGCGGGTGTTGACACAATGTGATTTCTGCCCAGTGCTCTGAATGTCAAAGTGAAGAAATTCAAGTAAGCGCGGGTCAACGGCGGGAGTAACTATGACTCTCTTAAGGTAGCCAAATGCCTCGTCATCTAATTAGTGACGCGCATGAATGGATTAACGAGATTCCTACTGTCCCTATCTACTATCTAGCGAAACCACAGCCAAGGGAACGGGCTTGGAATAATTAGCGGGGAAAGAAGACCCTTTTGAGCTTGACTCTAATCTGGCAGTGTAAGGAGACATAAGAGGTGTAGAATAAGTGGGAGATATTAGACTTCGGTTTGGTATCGCCAATGAAATACCACTACTCTTATTGTTTCCTTACTTACTTGATTAAATGGAACGTGTATCATTTCCTAGCCATTATACGGATATATTTATTATATCTTATGGTATTGGGTTTTGATGCAAGCTTCTTGATCAAAGTATCACGAGTTTGTTATATAATCGCAAACAAATTCTTTAATAAAACGGTGCATTTATGTATTTTTGATTTGAAAATTTGGTATAACTCCAATTACTCAGGTATGATCCAATTCAAGGACATTGCCAGGTAGGGAGTTTGACTGGGGCGGTACATCTCTCAAATAATAACGGAGGTGTCCCAAGGCCAGCTCAGTGCGGACAGAAACCACACATAGAGCAAAAGGGCAAATGCTGACTTGATCTCGGTGTTCAGTACACACAGGGACAGCAAAAGCTCGGCCTATCGATCCTTTTGGTTTAAAGAGTTTTTAACAAGAGGTGTCAGAAAAGTTACCATAGGGATAACTGGCTTGTGGCGGCCAAGCGTTCATAGCGACGTCGCTTTTTGATCCTTCGATGTCGGCTCTTCCTATCATTGTGAAGCAAAATTCACCAAGCGTTGGATTGTTCACCCATGCAAGGGAACGTGAGCTGGGTTTAGACCGTCGTGAGACAGGTTAGTTTTACCCTACTAATGACAAAACGTTGTTGCGACAGCATTCCTGCGTAGTACGAGAGGAACCGCAGGTACGGACCAATGGCACAATACTTGTTCGAGCGAACAGTGGTATGACGCTACGTCCGTTGGATTATGCCTGAACGCCTCTAAGGTCGTATCCGTGCTGGACTGCAATGATAAATAAGGGGCAATTTGCATTGTATGGCTTCTAAACCATTTAAAGTTTATAATTTACTTTATAAACGACAATGGATGTGATGCCAATGTAATTTGTAACATAGTAAATTGGGAGGATCTTTGATCACCTGATGCCGCGCTAGTTACATATAAAAGCATTATTTAATACAATGACAAAGCCTAGAATCAATTGTAAACGACTTTTGTAACAGGCAAGGTGTTGTAAGTGGTTGAGCAGCTGCCATACTGCGATCCACTGAAGCTTATCCTTTGCTTGATGATTCGATAATAAAGATGTTGCAAGCGGGCATAATCATTATGCTTGCTTGCAGCATCGCACGCCACTTTGTTTGTGGTGTGTAAGGTAGGGAAGAAGAAATATAAAAGACCTAAATTGGAAACATCAATATATAAGTAAATATTGAACAAACAAAATGTATCGTCATCTTATTAGTGACGCGATGATAAAGTGGCAAACATATTCCATGTATAAATATTCCTATGGTATTAAAATTCAAGTAAAGAGGACATATATAAAAGTTTGTATATATGGTTCATTCAATGGTAGCAGCGGTTGGTTGGTTGGTGTCTGCTCCTCTTATTGTTCAAAACTTATGTTATGGTAGCAAGTCTATATCGTCATATTATTAGTGACGCGAAAAAGTAGTGGCAAAACATATTCCATGTATAAATAAATATTCCTATGGTATTGAAATTCAAGTAAAGAGGCCATTCAAGTAAAGAGGACTTATATAAATATAAGTATATATAATGGTAGCAGCGCGGTTGGTTGGTTGGTGTGTCTGCTCCTCTTATTGTTCAAAACTTATGTTATGGTAGCAAGACTGTATCGTCATATTATTAGTGACGCGAAAAAGTAGTGGCAAAACATATTCCATGTATAAATATTCCTATGGTATTGAAATTCAACTAAAGAGGACATATAAAATTACTATCAATGGTAGCAGTGGTTGGTTGGTTGGTGGTTGGTTGGCGGCTGCTCCTATTATTGTTCAAGACTTATGTTATGGTAGCAAGTCTGTATCGTCATATTAATTATTAGTGACGCGAAAAAGTAGTGGAAATCATATTCCATGTATAAATAGATTCCTATGGTAATGAAATTTTCAAGTAAAGAGAGGACCATTCAAGTAAGAGGACATATAAAAAGTAAGTATATGTTCCTCCAATGGTAGCAGTGGTTGGTTGGTTGGCGGCTGATCCTCTTATTGTTCAAAACTTATTTTATCAATATGAGTTTGGCAATACAATAAAGAAGACCAATCTAATCCATATAAAACTAAATGTATTATATGGATATGCTTAGGAAACCCATATATTCATAAAAAAAAATTATGTATAGAAAATTATACATATATCTTTTATATAAATGAATCGTATGGATATCGCCTTATGGTAGGTATAATAACTTTTTAAGGCATAATAATGTATAATATAGAAAATATACATTGAAATATAAATGCATTTTTATAGATATGGCGGCATATAAGTGCCATATACACAAGAATAAATAATAGAATTTACCAATATATAATTAAAATGAGATATATAAACCTAGTGAGGGGCTGCACTAGTATATGAATCGTATGGATATGGCTTATAGGTATAATACCTATAAGGCATAATAATGTATAATATAATAAATATAAATTAAGATATGAATGAATTATATAAATATGGCATAGAAATGCCATATACATACATAAGAATAAATGGTAGAATTTACCCATATATCACTGAAACACGATATATAAACCTAATGATAGCTGGCACTAGTACTGTAAACATGCACGCAATAGTGCGTGGGGTAAAAAACTACTATAGGGAGGTGGTCGTTGGCGGGCCCCTCCTCGTATTGGTCAAAACTTATGTTATGCATATGAATTTGTCAATACTATATAGAACGCCAAGCATATCCATATAAACTATGGATATGCATAGAAATCCATACAAAAGTAAAAAAAAATTATGTATAGAAAAATATACATATATTTATATAAGTGAATCGTATGGATATGGCTTATAGGTATAATACCTATAAGGCATAATAATGTATAACAAGTAAATATACATTGAAATGTGAATGCATTGTATGGATATGGCATATAAATGCCATATATATAGAAATAAATTGTATATCAATGATATAACAATTATAAACCTAGTGAGGGGCGGCACTAGTGAATGAATCGTATGGATATGGCTTATAGGTATAATACCTATAAGGCATAATAATGTATAATATAATAAATATACATTAAGATATGAATGGATTGTATAAATATGGCATAGAAATGCCATATACATAAGAATAAATGGTAGAATTTACCCATATATCACTGAAACACGATATATAAACCTAGTGATAGCTGGCACTAGTACTGTAAACAGGCACGCAATAGTGCGTGGGGTAAAAAACTACTATAGGGAGGTGGTCGTTGGCGGGCCCCTCCTCGTATTGGTCAAAACTTATGTTATGCATATGAATTTGTCAATACTATATAGAACGCCAAGCATATCCATATAAACTATGGATATGCATAGAAATCCATACAAAAGTAAAAAAAAATTATGTATAGAAAAATATACATATATTTATATAAGTGAATCGTATGGATATGGCTTATAGGTATAATACCTATAAGGCATAATAATGTATAACAAGTAAATATACATTGAAATGTGAATGCATTGTATGGATATGGCATATAAATGCCATATATATAGAAATAAATTGTATATCAATGATATAACAATTATAAACCTAGTGAGGGGCGGCACTAGTGAATGAATCGTATGGATATGGCTTATAGGTATAATACCTATAAGGCATAATAATGTATAATATAATAAATATACATTAAGATATGAATGGATTGTATAAATATGGCATAGAAATGCCATATACATAAGAATAAATGGTAGAATTTACCCATATATCACTGAAACACGATATATAAACCTAGTGATAGCTGGCACTAGTACTGTAAACAGGCACGCAATAGTGCGTGGGGTAAAAAACTACTATAGGGAGGTGGTCGTTGGCGGGCCCCTCCTCGTATTGGTCAAAACTTATGTTATGCATATGAATTTGTCAATACTATATAGAACGCCAAGCATATCCATATAAACTATGGATATGCATAGAAAACCATACAAAAGTAAAAAAAAATTATGTATAGAAAAATATACATATATTTATATAAGTGAATCGTATGGATATGGCTTATAGGTATAATACCTATAAGGCATAATAATGTATAACAAGTAAATATACATTGAAATGTGAATGCATTGTATGGATATGGCATATAAATGCCATATATATAGAAATAAATTGTATATCAATGATATAACAATTATAAACCTAGTGAGGGGCGGCACTAGTGAATGAATCGTATGGATATGGCTTATAGGTATAATACCTATAAGGCATAATAATGTATAATATAATAAATATACATTAAGATATGAATGGATTGTATAAATATGGCATAGAAATGCCATATACATAAGAATAAATGGTAGAATTTACCCATATATCACTGAAACACGATATATAAACCTAGTGATAGCTGGCACTAGTACTGTAAACAGGCACGCAATAGTGCGTGGGGTAAAAAACTACTATAGGGAGGTGGTCGTTGGCGGGCCCCTCCTCGTATTGGTCAAAACTTATGTTATGCATATGAATTTGTCAATACTATATAGAACGCCAAGCATATCCATATAAACTATGGATATGCATAGAAAACCATACAAAAGTAAAAAAAATTATGTATAGAAAAATATACATATATTTATATAAGTGAATCGTATGGATATGGCTTATAGGTATAATACCTATAAGGCATAATAATGTATAACAAGTAAATATACATTGAAATGTGAATGCATTGTATGGATATGGCATATAAATGCCATATATATAGAAATAAATTGTATATCAATGATATAACAATTATAAACCTAGTGAGGGGCGGCACTAGTGAATGAATCGTATGGATATGGCTTATAGGTATAATACCTATAAGGCATAATAATGTATAATATAATAAATATACATTAAGATATGAATGGATTGTATAAATATGGCATAGAAATGCCATATACATAAGAATAAATGGTAGAATTTACCCATATATCACTGAAACACGATATATAAACCTAGTGATAGCTGGCACTAGTACTGTAAACAGGCACGCAATAGTGCGTGGGGTAAAAAACTACTATAGGGAGGTGGTCGTTGGCGGGCCCCTCCTCGTATTGGTCAAAACTTATGTTATGCATATGAATTTGTCAATACTATATAGAACGCCAAGCATATCCATATAAACTATGGATATGCATAGAAATCCATACAAAAGTAAAAAAAAATTATGTATAGAAAAATATACATATATTTATATAAGTGAATCGTATGGATATGGCTTATAGGTATAATACCTATAAGGCATAATAATGTATAACAAGTAAATATACATTGAAATGTGAATGCATTGTATGGATATGGCATATAAATGCCATATATATAGAAATAAATTGTATATCAATGATATAACAATTATAAACCTAGTGAGGGGCGGCACTAGTGAATGAATCGTATGGATATGGCTTATAGGTATAATACCTATAAGGCATAATAATGTATAATATAATAAATATACATTAAGATATGAATGGATTGTATAAATATGGCATAGAAATGCCATATACATAAGAATAAATGGTAGAATTTACCCATATATCACTGAAACACGATATATAAACCTAGTGATAGCTGGCACTAGTACTGTAAACAGGCACGCAATAGTGCGTGGGGTAAAAAACTACTATAGGGAGGTGGTCGTTGGCGGGCCCCTCCTCGTATTGGTCAAAACTTATGTTATGCATATGAATTTGTCAATACTATATAGAACGCCAAGCATATCCATATAAACTATGGATATGCATAGAAAACCATACAAAAGTAAAAAAAAATTATGTATAGAAAAATATACATATATTTATATAAGTGAATCGTATGGATATGGCTTATAGGTATAATACCTATAAGGCATAATAATGTATAACAAGTAAATATACATTGAAATGTGAATGCATTGTATGGATATGGCATATAAATGCCATATATATAGAAATAAATTGTATATCAATGATATAACAATTATAAACCTAGTGAGGGGCGGCACTAGTGAATGAATCGTATGGATATGGCTTATAGGTATAATACCTATAAGGCATAATAATGTATAATATAATAAATATACATTAAGATATGAATGGATTGTATAAATATGGCATAGAAATGCCATATACATAAGAATAAATGGTAGAATTTACCCATATATCACTGAAACATGATATATAAACCTAGTGATAGCTGGCACTAGTACTGTAAACAGGCACGCAGTAGTGCGTGGGGTAAAAAACTACTATAGGGAGGTGGTCGTTGGCGGGCCCCTCCTCGTATTGGTCAAAACTTATGTTATGCGTAAACATATGATTTTGTCAATACTATAAAGAAAACTTGTTTTGTACATACAAAACTAAATGAATTATATGGATATTGAAAAATAAATGGCATTATATCCATATAATGAAAATATACTTGTATTCTCTTATTATAAGAGAGAATACCGTATAGTTGGTTGGCAAAGACAATTGAAAATACCCGAATTGCAGATGATGGGTTCAAAAACTACTATAGGGTGGTGTAGCAAATAATATGAAGATGATATATCCATATAATGGATATACACTAGTATTCTCTTATTATAATAGAGAATACCATATAAATGGTTGGCAAAGACAATTGAAAATACCCGAATTGAAGTTGACGGGTTCAAAAACTATTATAGGGTGATGTAGCAAATAAAATAATGAAGATATATCCATATAATGGAATTATATGTGTATTCTCTTATTATATGAGAGAGTACCAAACGGTTGATTGGCAAAGACAATTGAAAATACCCGAATTAAAGATATTGGGTCCAAAAACTACTATAGGATGGTCAATGGGCCGGCCATCTACTATTGACGTGACAAAATACTGTCTGTCGGTAGAGAAGATATTAATCCGTCAAATTTGTTTCTTTATTCATTTATGAATATGAGACTTGGCTCCACGGTTAATATTTTAAGCCCAAAGATAATAATGTTGAAACAAAGGCCAAGGTTTCTATTATACATAGAATAACAAATTGTTTCCGAACTTTATCGTTAATCCAAATAAATAATTACAATTGAGGCAGGCTAATAATGATATATATTTTGTATTGATAATCTTGATATATATGTATATTGGTCTGCCATTATCACATACTGAGTTATGTGATAATTCCCTGCGGGGATAAATTAAAAGAGGTGTCCCTATATTAAAAGAAAATAATATATATATATATTATTTTTTCTAACGTACATATCATATATGCGCTCGGTTTTATATTATATATTACCAAAGAGTCTTATATGAATATATACAGATAAATTTTAAATTTATCATCAAAATACAAATGATTTAATTCAATATTTTATATTGGTTAAACAAAAATTGTACATGTGTGGATACAATAATGACGTATGTCGAACAAAAAAGATATTTTAGAATGAAATATGCAAATATAAAGAAAATTATTACGTATTACGAAAAAAAATATTGTGTTTTTAACATCAATAATTAAAAAACTTGTTATTATTAGTGGCGGAACAAGTATATATTGTGAAAACAACAAACGTATACGAATGCTATATAAAAATGGCCGTATTCGATAGAAAACAATCTATAAAATTTATATTGCTAATTTCTATTCAAAAATATGAATGAAATATGAATAAAAACATTATTCTGGTTGATCCTGCCAGTAGTTATATGCTTGTCTCAAAGATTAAGCCATGCATGTCTAAGTACACACGAATTAAAAGTGAAACCGCAAAAGGCTCATTATATCAGTTATGGTTCCTTAGATCGTTAACAGTTACTTGGATAACTGTGGTAATTCTAGAGCTAATACATGCAATTAAAACATGAACCTTATGGGACATGTGCTTTTATTAGGCTAAAACCAAGCGATCGCAAGATCGTTATATTGGTTGAACTCTAGATAACATGCAGATCGTATGGTCTTGTACCGACGACAGATCTTTCAAATGTCTGCCCTATCAACTTTTGATGGTAGTATCTAGGACTACCATGGTTGCAACGGGTAACGGGGAATCAGGGTTCGATTCCGGAGAGGGAGCCTGAGAAACGGCTACCACATCTAAGGAAGGCAGCAGGCGCGTAAATTACCCACTCCCAGCTCGGGGAGGTAGTGACGAAAAATAACAATACAGGACTCATATCCGAGGCCCTGTAATTGGAATGAGTACACTTTAAATCCTTTAACAAGGACCAATTGGAGGGCAAGTCTGGTGCCAGCAGCCGCGGTAATTCCAGCTCCAATAGCGTATATTAAAGTTGTTGCGGTTAAAACGTTCGTAGTTGAACTTGTGCTTCATACGGGTAGTACAACTTACAATTGTGGTTAGTACTATACCTTTATGTATGTAAGCGTATTACCGGTGGAGTTCTTACATGTGCTTAGATACTTGTATTTTTTCATATGTTCCTCCTATTTAAAAACCTGCATTAGTGCTCTTAAACGAGTGTTATTGTGGGCCGGTACAATTACTTTGAACAAATTAGAGTGCTTAAAGCAGGCTTCAAATGCCTGAATATTCTGTGCATGGGATAATGAAATAAGACCTCTGTTCTGCTTTCATTGGTTTTCAGATCAAGAGGTAATGATTAATAGAAGCAGTTTGGGGGCATTAGTATTACGACGCGAGAGGTGAAATTCTTGGACCGTCGTAAGACTAACTTAAGCGAAAGCATTTGCCAAAGATGTTTTCATTAATCAAGAACGAAAGTTAGAGGTTCGAAGGCGATCAGATACCGCCCTAGTTCTAACCATAAACGATGCCAGCTAGCAATTGGGTGTAGCTACTTTTATGGCTCTCTCAGTCGCTTCCCGGGAAACCAAAGCTTTTGGGCTCCGGGGGAAGTATGGTTGCAAAGCTGAAACTTAAAGGAATTGACGGAAGGGCACCACCAGGAGTGGAGCCTGCGGCTTAATTTGACTCAACACGGGAAAACTTACCAGGTCCGAACATAAGTGTGTAAGACAGATTGATAGCTCTTTCTCGAATCTATGGGTGGTGGTGCATGGCCGTTCTTAGTTCGTGGAGTGATTTGTCTGGTTAATTCCGATAACGAACGAGACTCAAATATATTAAATAGATATCTTCAGGATTATGGTGTTGAAGCTTATATAGCCTTCATTCATGGTGGCAGTAAAATGTTTATTGTGTTTGAATGTGTTTATATAAGTGGAGCCGTACCTGTTGGTTTGTCCCATTATAAGGACACTAGCTTCTTAAATGGACAAATTGCGTCTAGCAATAATGAGATTGAGCAATAACAGGTCTGTGATGCCCTTAGATGTCCTGGGCTGCACGCGCGCTACAATGAAAGTATCAACGTGTATTTCCTAGACCGAGAGGTCCGGGTAAACCGCTGAACCACTTTCATGCTTGGGATTGTGAACTGAAACTGTTCACATGAACTTGGAATTCCCAGTAAGTGTGAGTCATTAACTCGCATTGATTACGTCCCTGCCCTTTGTACACACCGCCCGTCGCTACTACCGATTGAATTATTTAGTGAGGTCTCCGGACGTGATCACTGTGACGCCTTGTGTGTTACGGTTGTTTCGCAAAAGTTGACCGAACTTGATTATTTAGAGGAAGTAAAAGTCGTAACAAGGTTTCCGTAGGTGAACCTGCGGAAGGATCATTATTGTTTAATATCCTTACCGTTAATAAAAAAATTTGTTTTTATTATAATAATATAATATATTATAGTAATACAAATAAAATATAAATTGCCAAAAATATGATCTTTTATAGATCAAATATAAAATTTCGAACAAGCAAATCGAAATAATAATTGTAATAATAAATATATTATTGCATTAAATAAGAGATAAATAAATAAGCAAAAGCAAACAAATAACAAATTCGAACAAGCAAATCGAAATTATTAAATTTATTTAATATTATTATTATATTGTATATTAAATGCAATTAATTAATAAAACACTGTGTGTATATGGACCATAATATACACGCGTTGCGATATGTATTGTTCATCTCAGTTATGCGCATACATTGGATAATGCAACAACCTAAAATGTACAATGTTGTACCTGATTATTACAGGTTAATGTTTTATATAAATTTCAATATATATCGCTAAAAAAAAGTATTAATACCGTAAATGCCATTTAAAAAATACTTGATATATTATTGGTTATATGAAACTAAGACATTTCGCAGCATTCGTTTTAGGTATAAAAATCAATTTATTGAAGGAATTGATATATGCCAGTAAAATGGTGTATTTTTAATTTCTTTCAATAAAAACATATATGACAAAATTACCAAACCAATATATAAAACTCTAAGCGGTGGATCACTCGGCTCATGGGTCGATGAAGAACGCAGCAAACTGTGCGTCATCGTGTGAACTGCAGGACACATGAACATCGACATTTTGAACGCATATCGCAGTCCATGCTGTTATGTACTTTAATTAATTTTATAGTGCTGCTTGGACTACATATGGTTGAGGGTTGTAAGACTATGCTAATTAAGTTGTTTATATAAATTTTATAATGAAATTTTATAAGCATATGGTATATTATTGGATAATAATAATTTAATTATTATATTATTCATAATATTAACAAATATATGAAAAACATTATCTCACATTAGTAAATAATTTGAATGTGAAAAACGAAGAGAAATATTTTCTTTTTCAATCAAATAATACTGAGAAATGTCTAGCATAAAAAATTTATCTAGAATTGTCTCTTATTAAAGATTAGTAAATAGAAAGCCGTTGACAATATTATTATTCTTCGTTGATTCGTTAGACCAAACAAATGCCATACAAATATATAAAATATATAACGAATTTAATAAAATGTTTTATCATTATATATAAAGAATTAATTGCAAAAAAAGTTATACACAACCTCAACTCATATGGGACTACCCCCTGAATTTAAGCATATTAATTAGGGGAGGAAAAGAAACTAACCAGGATTTTCTTAGTAGCGGCGAGCGAAAAGAAATCAGTTCAGCACTAAGTCACTTTGTCTATATGGCAAATGTGAGATGCAGTGTATGGAGCGTCAATATTCTAGTATGAGAAATTAACGATTTAAGTCCTTCTTAAATGAGGCCATTTACCCATAGAGGGTGCCAGGCCCGTATAACGTTAATGATTACTAGATGATGTTTCCAAAGAGTCGTGTTGCTTGATAGTGCAGCACTAAGTGGGTGGTAAACTCCATCTAAAACTAAATATAACCATGAGACCGATAGTAAACAAGTACCGTGAGGGAAAGTTGAAAAGAACTCTGAATAGAGAGTTAAACAGTACGTGAAACTGCTTAGAGGTTAAGCCCGATGAACCTGAATATCCGTTATGGAAAATTCATCATTAAAATTGTAATATTTAAACAATATTATGATAATAGTGTGCATTTTTTCCATATAAGGACATTGTAATCTATTAGCATACAAAATTTATCATAAAATATAACTTATAGTTTATTCAAATTAATTTGCTTGCATTTTAACACAGAATAAATGTTATTAATTTGATAAAGTGCTGATAGATTTATATGAATACAGTGCGTTAATTTTTCGGAATTATATAATGGCATAATTATCATTGATTTTTGTGTTTATTATATGCACTTGTATGATTAACAATGCGAAAGATTCAGGATACCTTCGGGACCCGTCTTGAAACACGGACCAAGGAGTCTAACATATGTGCAAGTTATTGGGATATAAACCTAATAGCGTAATTAACTTGACTAATAATGGGATTAGTTTTTTAACTATTTATAGCTAATTAACACAATCCCGGGGCGTTCTATATAGTTATGTATAATGATATTTATATTATTTATGCCTCTAACTGGAACGTACCTTGAGCATATATGCTGTGACCCGAAAGATGGTGAACTATACTTGATCAGGTTGAAGTCAGGGGAAACCCTGATGGAAGACCGAAACAGTTCTGACGTGCAAATCGATTGTCAGAATTGAGTATAGGGGCGAAAGACCAATCGAACCATCTAGTAGCTGGTTCCTTCCGAAGTTTCCCTCAGGATAGCTGGTGCATTTTAATGTTATATAAAATAATCTTATCTGGTAAAGCGAATGATTAGAGGCCTTAGGGTCGAAACGATCTTAACCTATTCTCAAACTTTAAATGGGTAAGAACCTTAACTTTCTTGATATGAAGTTCAAGGTTATGATATAATGTGCCCAGTGGGCCACTTTTGGTAAGCAGAACTGGCGCTGTGGGATGAACCAAACGTAATGTTACGGTGCCCAAATTAACAACTCATGCAGATACCATGAAAGGCGTTGGTTGCTTAAAACAGCAGGACGGTGATCATGGAAGTCGAAATCCGCTAAGGAGTGTGTAACAACTCACCTGCCGAAGCAACTAGCCCTTAAAATGGATGGCGCTTAAGTTGTATACCTATACATTACCGCTAAAGTAGATGATTTATATTACTTGTGATATAAATTTTGAAACTTTAGTGAGTAGGAAGGTACAATGGTATGCGTAGAAGTGTTTGGCGTAAGCCTGCATGGAGCTGCCATTGGTACAGATCTTGGTGGTAGTAGCAAATAATCGAATGAGACCTTGGAGGACTGAAGTGGAGAAGGGTTTCGTGTGAACAGTGGTTGATCACGAGTTAGTCGGTCCTAAGTTCAAGGCGAAAGCCGAAAATTTTCAAGTAAAACACAAATGCCATACAAATATAATTATATTATATAAATCAAGCTAATTAATATACTTGAATAATTTTGAACGAAAGGGAATACGGTTCCAATTCCGTAACCTGTTGAGTATCCGTTTGTTATTAAATATGGGCCTCGTGCTCATCCTGGCAACAGGAACGACCATAAAGAAGCCGTCGAGAGATATCGGAAGAGTTTTCTTTTCTGTTTTATAGCCGTACTACCATGGAAGTCTTTCGCAGAGAGATATGGTAGATGGGCTAGAAGAGCATGACATATACTGTTGTGTCGATATTTTCTCCTCGGACCTTGAAAATTTATGGTGGGGACACGCAAACTTCTCAACAGGCCGTACCAATATCCGCAGCTGGTCTCCAAGGTGAAGAGTCTCTAGTCGATAGAATAATGTAGGTAAGGGAAGTCGGCAAATTAGATCCGTAACTTCGGGATAAGGATTGGCTCTGAAGATTGAGATAGTCGGGCTTGATTGGGAAACAATAACATGGTTTATGTGCTCGTTCTGGGTAAATAGAGTGTCTGGCATTTATGTTGGTCACTTGTTCCCCGGATAGTTTAGTTACGTAGCCAATTGTGGAACTTTCTTGCTAAAATTTTTAAGAATACTAATTGGGTTAAACCAATTAGTTCTTATTAATTATAACGATTATCAATTAACAATCAATTCAGAACTGGCACGGACTTGGGGAATCCGACTGTCTAATTAAAACAAAGCATTGTGATGGCCCTAGCGGGTGTTGACACAATGTGATTTCTGCCCAGTGCTCTGAATGTCAAAGTGAAGAAATTCAAGTAAGCGCGGGTCAACGGCGGGAGTAACTATGACTCTCTTAAGGTAGCCAAATGCCTCGTCATCTAATTAGTGACGCGCATGAATGGATTAACGAGATTCCTACTGTCCCTATCTACTATCTAGCGAAACCACAGCCAAGGGAACGGGCTTGGAATAATTAGCGGGGAAAGAAGACCCTTTTGAGCTTGACTCTAATCTGGCAGTGTAAGGAGACATAAGAGGTGTAGAATAAGTGGGAGATATTAGACTTCGGTTTGGTATCGCCAATGAAATACCACTACTCTTATTGTTTCCTTACTTACTTGATTAAATGGAACGTGTATCATTTCCTAGCCATTATACGGATATATTTATTATATCTTATGGTATTGGGTTTTGATGCAAGCTTCTTGATCAAAGTATCACGAGTTTGTTATATAATCGCAAACAAATTCTTTAATAAAACGGTGCATTTATGTATTTTTGATTTGAAAATTTGGTATAACTCCAATTACTCAGGTATGATCCAATTCAAGGACATTGCCAGGTAGGGAGTTTGACTGGGGCGGTACATCTCTCAAATAATAACGGAGGTGTCCCAAGGCCAGCTCAGTGCGGACAGAAACCACACATAGAGCAAAAGGGCAAATGCTGACTTGATCTCGGTGTTCAGTACACACAGGGACAGCAAAAGCTCGGCCTATCGATCCTTTTGGTTTAAAGAGTTTTTAACAAGAGGTGTCAGAAAAGTTACCATAGGGATAACTGGCTTGTGGCGGCCAAGCGTTCATAGCGACGTCGCTTTTTGATCCTTCGATGTCGGCTCTTCCTATCATTGTGAAGCAAAATTCACCAAGCGTTGGATTGTTCACCCATGCAAGGGAACGTGAGCTGGGTTTAGACCGTCGTGAGACAGGTTAGTTTTACCCTACTAATGACAAAACGTTGTTGCGACAGCATTCCTGCGTAGTACGAGAGGAACCGCAGGTACGGACCAATGGCACAATACTTGTTCGAGCGAACAGTGGTATGACGCTACGTCCGTTGGATTATGCCTGAACGCCTCTAAGGTCGTATCCGTGCTGGACTGCAATGATAAATAAGGGGCAATTTGCATTGTATGGCTTCTAAACCATTTAAAGTTTATAATTTACTTTATAAACGACAATGGATGTGATGCCAATGTAATTTGTAACATAGTAAATTGGGAGGATCTTTGATCACCTGATGCCGCGCTAGTTACATATAAAAGCATTATTTAATACAATGACAAAGCCTAGAATCAATTGTAAACGACTTTTGTAACAGGCAAGGTGTTGTAAGTGGTTGAGCAGCTGCCATACTGCGATCCACTGAAGCTTATCCTTTGCTTGATGATTCGATAATAAAGATGTTGCAAGCGGGCATAATCATTATGCTTGCTTGCAGCATCGCACGCCACTTTGTTTGTGGTGTGTAAGGTAGGGAAGAAGAAATATAAAAGACCTAAATTGGAAACATCAATATATAAGTAAATATTGAACAAACAAAATGTATCGTCATCTTATTAGTGACGCGATGATAAAGTGGCAAACATATTCCATGTATAAATATTCCTATGGTATTAAAATTCAAGTAAAGAGGACATATATAAAAGTTTGTATATATGGTTCATTCAATGGTAGCAGCGGTTGGTTGGTTGGTGTCTGCTCCTCTTATTGTTCAAAACTTATGTTATGGTAGCAAGTCTATATCGTCATATTATTAGTGACGCGAAAAAGTAGTGGCAAAACATATTCCATGTATAAATAAATATTCCTATGGTATTGAAATTCAAGTAAAGAGGCCATTCAAGTAAAGAGGACTTATATAAATATAAGTATATATAATGGTAGCAGCGCGGTTGGTTGGTTGGTGTGTCTGCTCCTCTTATTGTTCAAAACTTATGTTATGGTAGCAAGACTGTATCGTCATATTATTAGTGACGCGAAAAAGTAGTGGCAAAACATATTCCATGTATAAATATTCCTATGGTATTGAAATTCAACTAAAGAGGACATATAAAATTACTATCAATGGTAGCAGTGGTTGGTTGGTTGGTGGTTGGTTGGCGGCTGCTCCTATTATTGTTCAAGACTTATGTTATGGTAGCAAGTCTGTATCGTCATATTAATTATTAGTGACGCGAAAAAGTAGTGGAAATCATATTCCATGTATAAATAGATTCCTATGGTAATGAAATTTTCAAGTAAAGAGAGGACCATTCAAGTAAGAGGACATATAAAAAGTAAGTATATGTTCCTCCAATGGTAGCAGTGGTTGGTTGGTTGGCGGCTGATCCTCTTATTGTTCAAAACTTATTTTATCAATATGAGTTTGGCAATACAATAAAGAAGACCAATCTAATCCATATAAAACTAAATGTATTATATGGATATGCTTAGGAAACCCATATATTCATAAAAAAAAATTATGTATAGAAAATTATACATATATCTTTTATATAAATGAATCGTATGGATATCGCCTTATGGTAGGTATAATAACTTTTTAAGGCATAATAATGTATAATATAGAAAATATACATTGAAATATAAATGCATTTTTATAGATATGGCGGCATATAAGTGCCATATACACAAGAATAAATAATAGAATTTACCAATATATAATTAAAATGAGATATATAAACCTAGTGAGGGGCTGCACTAGTATATGAATCGTATGGATATGGCTTATAGGTATAATACCTATAAGGCATAATAATGTATAATATAATAAATATAAATTAAGATATGAATGAATTATATAAATATGGCATAGAAATGCCATATACATACATAAGAATAAATGGTAGAATTTACCCATATATCACTGAAACACGATATATAAACCTAATGATAGCTGGCACTAGTACTGTAAACATGCACGCAATAGTGCGTGGGGTAAAAAACTACTATAGGGAGGTGGTCGTTGGCGGGCCCCTCCTCGTATTGGTCAAAACTTATGTTATGCATATGAATTTGTCAATACTATATAGAACGCCAAGCATATCCATATAAACTATGGATATGCATAGAAATCCATACAAAAGTAAAAAAAAATTATGTATAGAAAAATATACATATATTTATATAAGTGAATCGTATGGATATGGCTTATAGGTATAATACCTATAAGGCATAATAATGTATAACAAGTAAATATACATTGAAATGTGAATGCATTGTATGGATATGGCATATAAATGCCATATATATAGAAATAAATTGTATATCAATGATATAACAATTATAAACCTAGTGAGGGGCGGCACTAGTGAATGAATCGTATGGATATGGCTTATAGGTATAATACCTATAAGGCATAATAATGTATAATATAATAAATATACATTAAGATATGAATGGATTGTATAAATATGGCATAGAAATGCCATATACATAAGAATAAATGGTAGAATTTACCCATATATCACTGAAACACGATATATAAACCTAGTGATAGCTGGCACTAGTACTGTAAACAGGCACGCAATAGTGCGTGGGGTAAAAAACTACTATAGGGAGGTGGTCGTTGGCGGGCCCCTCCTCGTATTGGTCAAAACTTATGTTATGCATATGAATTTGTCAATACTATATAGAACGCCAAGCATATCCATATAAACTATGGATATGCATAGAAATCCATACAAAAGTAAAAAAAAATTATGTATAGAAAAATATACATATATTTATATAAGTGAATCGTATGGATATGGCTTATAGGTATAATACCTATAAGGCATAATAATGTATAACAAGTAAATATACATTGAAATGTGAATGCATTGTATGGATATGGCATATAAATGCCATATATATAGAAATAAATTGTATATCAATGATATAACAATTATAAACCTAGTGAGGGGCGGCACTAGTGAATGAATCGTATGGATATGGCTTATAGGTATAATACCTATAAGGCATAATAATGTATAATATAATAAATATACATTAAGATATGAATGGATTGTATAAATATGGCATAGAAATGCCA
Source organism: Drosophila subpulchrella (assembly GCF_014743375.2). Taxonomy (NCBI): domain Eukaryota; kingdom Metazoa; phylum Arthropoda; class Insecta; order Diptera; family Drosophilidae; genus Drosophila; species Drosophila subpulchrella. The sequence continues at coordinate 55,636 of NW_023665481.1, read as the reverse complement.
TATACATAAGAATAAATGGTAGAATTTACCCATATATCACTGAAACACGATATATAAACCTAGTGATAGCTGGCACTAGTACTGTAAACAGGCACGCAATAGTGCGTGGGGTAAAAAACTACTATAGGGAGGTGGTCGTTGGCGGGCCCCTCCTCGTATTGGTCAAAACTTATGTTATGCATATGAATTTGTCAATACTATATAGAACGCCAAGCATATCCATATAAACTATGGATATGCATAGAAAACCATACAAAAGTAAAAAAAAATTATGTATAGAAAAATATACATATATTTATATAAGTGAATCGTATGGATATGGCTTATAGGTATAATACCTATAAGGCATAATAATGTATAACAAGTAAATATACATTGAAATGTGAATGCATTGTATGGATATGGCATATAAATGCCATATATATAGAAATAAATTGTATATCAATGATATAACAATTATAAACCTAGTGAGGGGCGGCACTAGTGAATGAATCGTATGGATATGGCTTATAGGTATAATACCTATAAGGCATAATAATGTATAATATAATAAATATACATTAAGATATGAATGGATTGTATAAATATGGCATAGAAATGCCATATACATAAGAATAAATGGTAGAATTTACCCATATATCACTGAAACACGATATATAAACCTAGTGATAGCTGGCACTAGTACTGTAAACAGGCACGCAATAGTGCGTGGGGTAAAAAACTACTATAGGGAGGTGGTCGTTGGCGGGCCCCTCCTCGTATTGGTCAAAACTTATGTTATGCATATGAATTTGTCAATACTATATAGAACGCCAAGCATATCCATATAAACTATGGATATGCATAGAAAACCATACAAAAGTAAAAAAAAATTATGTATAGAAAAATATACATATATTTATATAAGTGAATCGTATGGATATGGCTTATAGGTATAATACCTATAAGGCATAATAATGTATAACAAGTAAATATACATTGAAATGTGAATGCATTGTATGGATATGGCATATAAATGCCATATATATAGAAATAAATTGTATATCAATGATATAACAATTATAAACCTAGTGAGGGGCGGCACTAGTGAATGAATCGTATGGATATGGCTTATAGGTATAATACCTATAAGGCATAATAATGTATAATATAATAAATATACATTAAGATATGAATGGATTGTATAAATATGGCATAGAAATGCCATATACATAAGAATAAATGGTAGAATTTACCCATATATCACTGAAACACGATATATAAACCTAGTGATAGCTGGCACTAGTACTGTAAACAGGCACGCAATAGTGCGTGGGGTAAAAAACTACTATAGGGAGGTGGTCGTTGGCGGGCCCCTCCTCGTATTGGTCAAAACTTATGTTATGCATATGAATTTGTCAATACTATATAGAACGCCAAGCATATCCATATAAACTATGGATATGCATAGAAATCCATACAAAAGTAAAAAAAAATTATGTATAGAAAAATATACATATATTTATATAAGTGAATCGTATGGATATGGCTTATAGGTATAATACCTATAAGGCATAATAATGTATAACAAGTAAATATACATTGAAATGTGAATGCATTGTATGGATATGGCATATAAATGCCATATATATAGAAATAAATTGTATATCAATGATATAACAATTATAAACCTAGTGAGGGGCGGCACTAGTGAATGAATCGTATGGATATGGCTTATAGGTATAATACCTATAAGGCATAATAATGTATAATATAATAAATATACATTAAGATATGAATGGATTGTATAAATATGGCATAGAAATGCCATATACATAAGAATAAATGGTAGAATTTACCCATATATCACTGAAACACGATATATAAACCTAGTGATAGCTGGCACTAGTACTGTAAACAGGCACGCAATAGTGCGTGGGGTAAAAAACTACTATAGGGAGGTGGTCGTTGGCGGGCCCCTCCTCGTATTGGTCAAAACTTATGTTATGCATATGAATTTGTCAATACTATATAGAACGCCAAGCATATCCATATAAACTATGGATATGCATAGAAAACCATACAAAAGTAAAAAAAAATTATGTATAGAAAAATATACATATATTTATATAAGTGAATCGTATGGATATGGCTTATAGGTATAATACCTATAAGGCATAATAATGTATAACAAGTAAATATACATTGAAATGTGAATGCATTGTATGGATATGGCATATAAATGCCATATATATAGAAATAAATTGTATATCAATGATATAACAATTATAAACCTAGTGAGGGGCGGCACTAGTGAATGAATCGTATGGATATGGCTTATAGGTATAATACCTATAAGGCATAATAATGTATAATATAATAAATATACATTAAGATATGAATGGATTGTATAAATATGGCATAGAAATGCCATATACATAAGAATAAATGGTAGAATTTACCCATATATCACTGAAACACGATATATAAACCTAGTGATAGCTGGCACTAGTACTGTAAACAGGCACGCAATAGTGCGTGGGGTAAAAAACTACTATAGGGAGGTGGTCGTTGGCGGGCCCCTCCTCGTATTGGTCAAAACTTATGTTATGCATATGAATTTGTCAATACTATATAGAACGCCAAGCATATCCATATAAACTATGGATATGCATAGAAAACCATACAAAAGTAAAAAAAAATTATGTATAGAAAAATATACATATATTTATATAAGTGAATCGTATGGATATGGCTTATAGGTATAATACCTATAAGGCATAATAATGTATAACAAGTAAATATACATTGAAATGTGAATGCATTGTATGGATATGGCATATAAATGCCATATATATAGAAATAAATTGTATATCAATGATATAACAATTATAAACCTAGTGAGGGGCGGCACTAGTGAATGAATCGTATGGATATGGCTTATAGGTATAATACCTATAAGGCATAATAATGTATAATATAATAAATATACATTAAGATATGAATGGATTGTATAAATATGGCATAGAAATGCCATATACATAAGAATAAATGGTAGAATTTACCCATATATCACTGAAACACGATATATAAACCTAGTGATAGCTGGCACTAGTACTGTAAACAGGCACGCAATAGTGCGTGGGGTAAAAAACTACTATAGGGAGGTGGTCGTTGGCGGGCCCCTCCTCGTATTGGTCAAAACTTATGTTATGCATATGAATTTGTCAATACTATATAGAACGCCAAGCATATCCATATAAACTATGGATATGCATAGAAATCCATACAAAAAAAAAAAAATTATGTATAGAAAAATATACATATATTTATATAAGTGAATCGTATGGATATGGCTTATAGGTATAATACCTATAAGGCATAATAATGTATAACAAGTAAATATACATTGAAATGTGAATGCATTGTATGGATATGGCATATAAATGCCATATATATAGAAATAAATTGTATATCAATGATATAACAATTATAAACCTAGTGAGGGGCGGCACTAGTGAATGAATCGTATGGATATGGCTTATAGGTATAATACCTATAAGGCATAATAATGTATAATATAATAAATATACATTAAGATATGAATGGATTGTATAAATATGGCATAGAAATGCCATATACATAAGAATAAATGGTAGAATTTACCCATATATCACTGAAACACGATATATAAACCTAGTGATAGCTGGCACTAGTACTGTAAACAGGCACGCAATAGTGCGTGGGGTAAAAAACTACTATAGGGAGGTGGTCGTTGGCGGGCCCCTCCTCGTATTGGTCAAAACTTATGTTATGCATATGAATTTGTCAATACTATATAGAACGCCAAGCATATCCATATAAACTATGGATATGCATAGAAATCCATACAAAAGTAAAAAAAAATTATGTATAGAAAAATATACATATATTTATATAAGTGAATCGTATGGATATGGCTTATAGGTATAATACCTATAAGGCATAATAATGTATAACAAGTAAATATACATTGAAATGTGAATGCATTGTATGGATATGGCATATAAATGCCATATATATAGAAATAAATTGTATATCAATGATATAACAATTATAAACCTAGTGAGGGGCGGCACTAGTGAATGAATCGTATGGATATGGCTTATAGGTATAATACCTATAAGGCATAATAATGTATAATATAATAAATATACATTAAGATATGAATGGATTGTATAAATATGGCATAGAAATGCCATATACATAAGAATAAATGGTAGAATTTACCCATATATCACTGAAACATGATATATAAACCTAGTGATAGCTGGCACTAGTACTGTAAACAGGCACGCAGTAGTGCGTGGGGTAAAAAACTACTATAGGGAGGTGGTCGTTGGCGGGCCCCTCCTCGTATTGGTCAAAACTTATGTTATGCGTAAACATATGATTTTGTCAATACTATAAAGAAAACTTGTTTTGTACATACAAAACTAAATGAATTATATGGATATTGAAAAATAAATGGCATTATATCCATATAATGAAAATATACTTGTATTCTCTTATTATAAGAGAGAATACCGTATAGTTGGTTGGCAAAGACAATTGAAAATACCCGAATTGCAGATGATGGGTTCAAAAACTACTATAGGGTGGTGTAGCAAATAATATGAAGATGATATATCCATATAATGGATATACACTAGTATTCTCTTATTATAATAGAGAATACCATATAAATGGTTGGCAAAGACAATTGAAAATACCCGAATTGAAGTTGACGGGTTCAAAAACTATTATAGGGTGATGTAGCAAATAAAATAATGAAGATATATCCATATAATGGAATTATATGTGTATTCTCTTATTATATGAGAGAGTACCAAACGGTTGATTGGCAAAGACAATTGAAAATACCCGAATTAAAGATATTGGGTCCAAAAACTACTATAGGATGGTCAATGGGCCGGCCATCTACTATTGACGTGACAAAATACTGTCTGTCGGTAGAGAAGATATTAATCCGTCAAATTTGTTTCTTTATTCATTTATGAATATGAGACTTGGCTCCACGGTTAATATTTTAAGCCCAAAGATAATAATGTTGAAACAAAGGCCAAGGTTTCTATTATACATAGAATAACAAATTGTTTCCGAACTTTATCGTTAATCCAAATAAATAATTACAATTGAGGCAGGCTAATAATGATATATATTTTGTATTGATAATCTTGATATATATGTATATTGGTCTGCCATTATCACATACTGAGTTATGTGATAATTCCCTGCGGGGATAAATTAAAAGAGGTGTCCCTATATTAAAAGAAAATAATATATATATATATTATTTTTTCTAACGTACATATCATATATGCGCTCGGTTTTATATTATATATTACCAAAGAGTCTTATATGAATATATACAGATAAATTTTAAATTTATCATCAAAATACAAATGATTTAATTCAATATTTTATATTGGTTAAACAAAAATTGTACATGTGTGGATACAATAATGACGTATGTCGAACAAAAAAGATATTTTAGAATGAAATATGCAAATATAAAGAAAATTATTACGTATTACGAAAAAAAATATTGTGTTTTTAACATCAATAATTAAAAAACTTGTTATTATTAGTGGCGGAACAAGTATATATTGTGAAAA
>NW_023665481.1:25000-47500 GCF_014743375.2 Drosophila subpulchrella | reverse complement strand
TAAAATGTACAATGTTGTACCTGATTATTACAGGTTAATGTTTTATATAAATTTCAATATATATCGCTAAAAAAAAGTATTAATACCGTAAATGCCATTTAAAAAATACTTGATATATTATTGGTTATATGAAACTAAGACATTTCGCAGCATTCGTTTTAGGTATAAAAATCAATTTATTGAAGGAATTGATATATGCCAGTAAAATGGTGTATTTTTAATTTCTTTCAATAAAAACATATATGACAAAATTACCAAACCAATATATAAAACTCTAAGCGGTGGATCACTCGGCTCATGGGTCGATGAAGAACGCAGCAAACTGTGCGTCATCGTGTGAACTGCAGGACACATGAACATCGACATTTTGAACGCATATCGCAGTCCATGCTGTTATGTACTTTAATTAATTTTATAGTGCTGCTTGGACTACATATGGTTGAGGGTTGTAAGACTATGCTAATTAAGTTGTTTATATAAATTTTATAATGAAATTTTATAAGCATATGGTATATTATTGGATAATAATAATTTAATTATTATATTATTCATAATATTAACAAATATATGAAAAACATTATCTCACATTAGTAAATAATTTGAATGTGAAAAACGAAGAGAAATATTTTCTTTTTCAATCAAATAATACTGAGAAATGTCTAGCATAAAAAATTTATCTAGAATTGTCTCTTATTAAAGATTAGTAAATAGAAAGCCGTTGACAATATTATTATTCTTCGTTGATTCGTTAGACCAAACAAATGCCATACAAATATATAAAATATATAACGAATTTAATAAAATGTTTTATCATTATATATAAAGAATTAATTGCAAAAAAAGTTATACACAACCTCAACTCATATGGGACTACCCCCTGAATTTAAGCATATTAATTAGGGGAGGAAAAGAAACTAACCAGGATTTTCTTAGTAGCGGCGAGCGAAAAGAAATCAGTTCAGCACTAAGTCACTTTGTCTATATGGCAAATGTGAGATGCAGTGTATGGAGCGTCAATATTCTAGTATGAGAAATTAACGATTTAAGTCCTTCTTAAATGAGGCCATTTACCCATAGAGGGTGCCAGGCCCGTATAACGTTAATGATTACTAGATGATGTTTCCAAAGAGTCGTGTTGCTTGATAGTGCAGCACTAAGTGGGTGGTAAACTCCATCTAAAACTAAATATAACCATGAGACCGATAGTAAACAAGTACCGTGAGGGAAAGTTGAAAAGAACTCTGAATAGAGAGTTAAACAGTACGTGAAACTGCTTAGAGGTTAAGCCCGATGAACCTGAATATCCGTTATGGAAAATTCATCATTAAAATTGTAATATTTAAACAATATTATGATAATAGTGTGCATTTTTTCCATATAAGGACATTGTAATCTATTAGCATACAAAATTTATCATAAAATATAACTTATAGTTTATTCAAATTAATTTGCTTGCATTTTAACACAGAATAAATGTTATTAATTTGATAAAGTGCTGATAGATTTATATGAATACAGTGCGTTAATTTTTCGGAATTATATAATGGCATAATTATCATTGATTTTTGTGTTTATTATATGCACTTGTATGATTAACAATGCGAAAGATTCAGGATACCTTCGGGACCCGTCTTGAAACACGGACCAAGGAGTCTAACATATGTGCAAGTTATTGGGATATAAACCTAATAGCGTAATTAACTTGACTAATAATGGGATTAGTTTTTTAACTATTTATAGCTAATTAACACAATCCCGGGGCGTTCTATATAGTTATGTATAATGATATTTATATTATTTATGCCTCTAACTGGAACGTACCTTGAGCATATATGCTGTGACCCGAAAGATGGTGAACTATACTTGATCAGGTTGAAGTCAGGGGAAACCCTGATGGAAGACCGAAACAGTTCTGACGTGCAAATCGATTGTCAGAATTGAGTATAGGGGCGAAAGACCAATCGAACCATCTAGTAGCTGGTTCCTTCCGAAGTTTCCCTCAGGATAGCTGGTGCATTTTAATGTTATATAAAATAATCTTATCTGGTAAAGCGAATGATTAGAGGCCTTAGGGTCGAAACGATCTTAACCTATTCTCAAACTTTAAATGGGTAAGAACCTTAACTTTCTTGATATGAAGTTCAAGGTTATGATATAATGTGCCCAGTGGGCCACTTTTGGTAAGCAGAACTGGCGCTGTGGGATGAACCAAACGTAATGTTACGGTGCCCAAATTAACAACTCATGCAGATACCATGAAAGGCGTTGGTTGCTTAAAACAGCAGGACGGTGATCATGGAAGTCGAAATCCGCTAAGGAGTGTGTAACAACTCACCTGCCGAAGCAACTAGCCCTTAAAATGGATGGCGCTTAAGTTGTATACCTATACATTACCGCTAAAGTAGATGATTTATATTACTTGTGATATAAATTTTGAAACTTTAGTGAGTAGGAAGGTACAATGGTATGCGTAGAAGTGTTTGGCGTAAGCCTGCATGGAGCTGCCATTGGTACAGATCTTGGTGGTAGTAGCAAATAATCGAATGAGACCTTGGAGGACTGAAGTGGAGAAGGGTTTCGTGTGAACAGTGGTTGATCACGAGTTAGTCGGTCCTAAGTTCAAGGCGAAAGCCGAAAATTTTCAAGTAAAACACAAATGCCATACAAATATAATTATATTATATAAATCAAGCTAATTAATATACTTGAATAATTTTGAACGAAAGGGAATACGGTTCCAATTCCGTAACCTGTTGAGTATCCGTTTGTTATTAAATATGGGCCTCGTGCTCATCCTGGCAACAGGAACGACCATAAAGAAGCCGTCGAGAGATATCGGAAGAGTTTTCTTTTCTGTTTTATAGCCGTACTACCATGGAAGTCTTTCGCAGAGAGATATGGTAGATGGGCTAGAAGAGCATGACATATACTGTTGTGTCGATATTTTCTCCTCGGACCTTGAAAATTTATGGTGGGGACACGCAAACTTCTCAACAGGCCGTACCAATATCCGCAGCTGGTCTCCAAGGTGAAGAGTCTCTAGTCGATAGAATAATGTAGGTAAGGGAAGTCGGCAAATTAGATCCGTAACTTCGGGATAAGGATTGGCTCTGAAGATTGAGATAGTCGGGCTTGATTGGGAAACAATAACATGGTTTATGTGCTCGTTCTGGGTAAATAGAGTGTCTGGCATTTATGTTGGTCACTTGTTCCCCGGATAGTTTAGTTACGTAGCCAATTGTGGAACTTTCTTGCTAAAATTTTTAAGAATACTAATTGGGTTAAACCAATTAGTTCTTATTAATTATAACGATTATCAATTAACAATCAATTCAGAACTGGCACGGACTTGGGGAATCCGACTGTCTAATTAAAACAAAGCATTGTGATGGCCCTAGCGGGTGTTGACACAATGTGATTTCTGCCCAGTGCTCTGAATGTCAAAGTGAAGAAATTCAAGTAAGCGCGGGTCAACGGCGGGAGTAACTATGACTCTCTTAAGGTAGCCAAATGCCTCGTCATCTAATTAGTGACGCGCATGAATGGATTAACGAGATTCCTACTGTCCCTATCTACTATCTAGCGAAACCACAGCCAAGGGAACGGGCTTGGAATAATTAGCGGGGAAAGAAGACCCTTTTGAGCTTGACTCTAATCTGGCAGTGTAAGGAGACATAAGAGGTGTAGAATAAGTGGGAGATATTAGACTTCGGTTTGGTATCGCCAATGAAATACCACTACTCTTATTGTTTCCTTACTTACTTGATTAAATGGAACGTGTATCATTTCCTAGCCATTATACGGATATATTTATTATATCTTATGGTATTGGGTTTTGATGCAAGCTTCTTGATCAAAGTATCACGAGTTTGTTATATAATCGCAAACAAATTCTTTAATAAAACGGTGCATTTATGTATTTTTGATTTGAAAATTTGGTATAACTCCAATTACTCAGGTATGATCCAATTCAAGGACATTGCCAGGTAGGGAGTTTGACTGGGGCGGTACATCTCTCAAATAATAACGGAGGTGTCCCAAGGCCAGCTCAGTGCGGACAGAAACCACACATAGAGCAAAAGGGCAAATGCTGACTTGATCTCGGTGTTCAGTACACACAGGGACAGCAAAAGCTCGGCCTATCGATCCTTTTGGTTTAAAGAGTTTTTAACAAGAGGTGTCAGAAAAGTTACCATAGGGATAACTGGCTTGTGGCGGCCAAGCGTTCATAGCGACGTCGCTTTTTGATCCTTCGATGTCGGCTCTTCCTATCATTGTGAAGCAAAATTCACCAAGCGTTGGATTGTTCACCCATGCAAGGGAACGTGAGCTGGGTTTAGACCGTCGTGAGACAGGTTAGTTTTACCCTACTAATGACAAAACGTTGTTGCGACAGCATTCCTGCGTAGTACGAGAGGAACCGCAGGTACGGACCAATGGCACAATACTTGTTCGAGCGAACAGTGGTATGACGCTACGTCCGTTGGATTATGCCTGAACGCCTCTAAGGTCGTATCCGTGCTGGACTGCAATGATAAATAAGGGGCAATTTGCATTGTATGGCTTCTAAACCATTTAAAGTTTATAATTTACTTTATAAACGACAATGGATGTGATGCCAATGTAATTTGTAACATAGTAAATTGGGAGGATCTTTGATCACCTGATGCCGCGCTAGTTACATATAAAAGCATTATTTAATACAATGACAAAGCCTAGAATCAATTGTAAACGACTTTTGTAACAGGCAAGGTGTTGTAAGTGGTTGAGCAGCTGCCATACTGCGATCCACTGAAGCTTATCCTTTGCTTGATGATTCGATAATAAAGATGTTGCAAGCGGGCATAATCATTATGCTTGCTTGCAGCATCGCACGCCACTTTGTTTGTGGTGTGTAAGGTAGGGAAGAAGAAATATAAAAGACCTAAATTGGAAACATCAATATATAAGTAAATATTGAACAAACAAAATGTATCGTCATCTTATTAGTGACGCGATGATAAAGTGGCAAACATATTCCATGTATAAATATTCCTATGGTATTAAAATTCAAGTAAAGAGGACATATATAAAAGTTTGTATATATGGTTCATTCAATGGTAGCAGCGGTTGGTTGGTTGGTGTCTGCTCCTCTTATTGTTCAAAACTTATGTTATGGTAGCAAGTCTATATCGTCATATTATTAGTGACGCGAAAAAGTAGTGGCAAAACATATTCCATGTATAAATAAATATTCCTATGGTATTGAAATTCAAGTAAAGAGGCCATTCAAGTAAAGAGGACTTATATAAATATAAGTATATATAATGGTAGCAGCGCGGTTGGTTGGTTGGTGTGTCTGCTCCTCTTATTGTTCAAAACTTATGTTATGGTAGCAAGACTGTATCGTCATATTATTAGTGACGCGAAAAAGTAGTGGCAAAACATATTCCATGTATAAATATTCCTATGGTATTGAAATTCAACTAAAGAGGACATATAAAATTACTATCAATGGTAGCAGTGGTTGGTTGGTTGGTGGTTGGTTGGCGGCTGCTCCTATTATTGTTCAAGACTTATGTTATGGTAGCAAGTCTGTATCGTCATATTAATTATTAGTGACGCGAAAAAGTAGTGGAAATCATATTCCATGTATAAATAGATTCCTATGGTAATGAAATTTTCAAGTAAAGAGAGGACCATTCAAGTAAGAGGACATATAAAAAGTAAGTATATGTTCCTCCAATGGTAGCAGTGGTTGGTTGGTTGGCGGCTGATCCTCTTATTGTTCAAAACTTATTTTATCAATATGAGTTTGGCAATACAATAAAGAAGACCAATCTAATCCATATAAAACTAAATGTATTATATGGATATGCTTAGGAAACCCATATATTCATAAAAAAAAATTATGTATAGAAAATTATACATATATCTTTTATATAAATGAATCGTATGGATATCGCCTTATGGTAGGTATAATAACTTTTTAAGGCATAATAATGTATAATATAGAAAATATACATTGAAATATAAATGCATTTTTATAGATATGGCGGCATATAAGTGCCATATACACAAGAATAAATAATAGAATTTACCAATATATAATTAAAATGAGATATATAAACCTAGTGAGGGGCTGCACTAGTATATGAATCGTATGGATATGGCTTATAGGTATAATACCTATAAGGCATAATAATGTATAATATAATAAATATAAATTAAGATATGAATGAATTATATAAATATGGCATAGAAATGCCATATACATACATAAGAATAAATGGTAGAATTTACCCATATATCACTGAAACACGATATATAAACCTAATGATAGCTGGCACTAGTACTGTAAACATGCACGCAATAGTGCGTGGGGTAAAAAACTACTATAGGGAGGTGGTCGTTGGCGGGCCCCTCCTCGTATTGGTCAAAACTTATGTTATGCATATGAATTTGTCAATACTATATAGAACGCCAAGCATATCCATATAAACTATGGATATGCATAGAAATCCATACAAAAGTAAAAAAAAATTATGTATAGAAAAATATACATATATTTATATAAGTGAATCGTATGGATATGGCTTATAGGTATAATACCTATAAGGCATAATAATGTATAACAAGTAAATATACATTGAAATGTGAATGCATTGTATGGATATGGCATATAAATGCCATATATATAGAAATAAATTGTATATCAATGATATAACAATTATAAACCTAGTGAGGGGCGGCACTAGTGAATGAATCGTATGGATATGGCTTATAGGTATAATACCTATAAGGCATAATAATGTATAATATAATAAATATACATTAAGATATGAATGGATTGTATAAATATGGCATAGAAATGCCATATACATAAGAATAAATGGTAGAATTTACCCATATATCACTGAAACATGATATATAAACCTAGTGATAGCTGGCACTAGTACTGTAAACAGGCACGCAGTAGTGCGTGGGGTAAAAAACTACTATAGGGAGGTGGTCGTTGGCGGGCCCCTCCTCGTATTGGTCAAAACTTATGTTATGCGTAAACATATGATTTTGTCAATACTATAAAGAAAACTTGTTTTGTACATACAAAACTAAATGAATTATATGGATATTGAAAAATAAATGGCATTATATCCATATAATGAAAATATACTTGTATTCTCTTATTATAAGAGAGAATACCGTATAGTTGGTTGGCAAAGACAATTGAAAATACCCGAATTGCAGATGATGGGTTCAAAAACTACTATAGGGTGGTGTAGCAAATAATATGAAGATGATATATCCATATAATGGATATACACTAGTATTCTCTTATTATAATAGAGAATACCATATAAATGGTTGGCAAAGACAATTGAAAATACCCGAATTGAAGTTGACGGGTTCAAAAACTATTATAGGGTGATGTAGCAAATAAAATAATGAAGATATATCCATATAATGGAATTATATGTGTATTCTCTTATTATATGAGAGAGTACCAAACGGTTGATTGGCAAAGACAATTGAAAATACCCGAATTAAAGATATTGGGTCCAAAAACTACTATAGGATGGTCAATGGGCCGGCCATCTACTATTGACGTGACAAAATACTGTCTGTCGGTAGAGAAGATATTAATCCGTCAAATTTGTTTCTTTATTCATTTATGAATATGAGACTTGGCTCCACGGTTAATATTTTAAGCCCAAAGATAATAATGTTGAAACAAAGGCCAAGGTTTCTATTATACATAGAATAACAAATTGTTTCCGAACTTTATCGTTAATCCAAATAAATAATTACAATTGAGGCAGGCTAATAATGATATATATTTTGTATTGATAATCTTGATATATATGTATATTGGTCTGCCATTATCACATACTGAGTTATGTGATAATTCCCTGCGGGGATAAATTAAAAGAGGTGTCCCTATATTAAAAGAAAATAATATATATATATATTATTTTTTCTAACGTACATATCATATATGCGCTCGGTTTTATATTATATATTACCAAAGAGTCTTATATGAATATATACAGATAAATTTTAAATTTATCATCAAAATACAAATGATTTAATTCAATATTTTATATTGGTTAAACAAAAATTGTACATGTGTGGATACAATAATGACGTATGTCGAACAAAAAAGATATTTTAGAATGAAATATGCAAATATAAAGAAAATTATTACGTATTACGAAAAAAAATATTGTGTTTTTAACATCAATAATTAAAAAACTTGTTATTATTAGTGGCGGAACAAGTATATATTGTGAAAACAACAAACGTATACGAATGCTATATAAAAATGGCCGTATTCGATAGAAAACAATCTATAAAATTTATATTGCTAATTTCTATTCAAAAATATGAATGAAATATGAATAAAAACATTATTCTGGTTGATCCTGCCAGTAGTTATATGCTTGTCTCAAAGATTAAGCCATGCATGTCTAAGTACACACGAATTAAAAGTGAAACCGCAAAAGGCTCATTATATCAGTTATGGTTCCTTAGATCGTTAACAGTTACTTGGATAACTGTGGTAATTCTAGAGCTAATACATGCAATTAAAACATGAACCTTATGGGACATGTGCTTTTATTAGGCTAAAACCAAGCGATCGCAAGATCGTTATATTGGTTGAACTCTAGATAACATGCAGATCGTATGGTCTTGTACCGACGACAGATCTTTCAAATGTCTGCCCTATCAACTTTTGATGGTAGTATCTAGGACTACCATGGTTGCAACGGGTAACGGGGAATCAGGGTTCGATTCCGGAGAGGGAGCCTGAGAAACGGCTACCACATCTAAGGAAGGCAGCAGGCGCGTAAATTACCCACTCCCAGCTCGGGGAGGTAGTGACGAAAAATAACAATACAGGACTCATATCCGAGGCCCTGTAATTGGAATGAGTACACTTTAAATCCTTTAACAAGGACCAATTGGAGGGCAAGTCTGGTGCCAGCAGCCGCGGTAATTCCAGCTCCAATAGCGTATATTAAAGTTGTTGCGGTTAAAACGTTCGTAGTTGAACTTGTGCTTCATACGGGTAGTACAACTTACAATTGTGGTTAGTACTATACCTTTATGTATGTAAGCGTATTACCGGTGGAGTTCTTACATGTGCTTAGATACTTGTATTTTTTCATATGTTCCTCCTATTTAAAAACCTGCATTAGTGCTCTTAAACGAGTGTTATTGTGGGCCGGTACAATTACTTTGAACAAATTAGAGTGCTTAAAGCAGGCTTCAAATGCCTGAATATTCTGTGCATGGGATAATGAAATAAGACCTCTGTTCTGCTTTCATTGGTTTTCAGATCAAGAGGTAATGATTAATAGAAGCAGTTTGGGGGCATTAGTATTACGACGCGAGAGGTGAAATTCTTGGACCGTCGTAAGACTAACTTAAGCGAAAGCATTTGCCAAAGATGTTTTCATTAATCAAGAACGAAAGTTAGAGGTTCGAAGGCGATCAGATACCGCCCTAGTTCTAACCATAAACGATGCCAGCTAGCAATTGGGTGTAGCTACTTTTATGGCTCTCTCAGTCGCTTCCCGGGAAACCAAAGCTTTTGGGCTCCGGGGGAAGTATGGTTGCAAAGCTGAAACTTAAAGGAATTGACGGAAGGGCACCACCAGGAGTGGAGCCTGCGGCTTAATTTGACTCAACACGGGAAAACTTACCAGGTCCGAACATAAGTGTGTAAGACAGATTGATAGCTCTTTCTCGAATCTATGGGTGGTGGTGCATGGCCGTTCTTAGTTCGTGGAGTGATTTGTCTGGTTAATTCCGATAACGAACGAGACTCAAATATATTAAATAGATATCTTCAGGATTATGGTGTTGAAGCTTATATAGCCTTCATTCATGGTGGCAGTAAAATGTTTATTGTGTTTGAATGTGTTTATATAAGTGGAGCCGTACCTGTTGGTTTGTCCCATTATAAGGACACTAGCTTCTTAAATGGACAAATTGCGTCTAGCAATAATGAGATTGAGCAATAACAGGTCTGTGATGCCCTTAGATGTCCTGGGCTGCACGCGCGCTACAATGAAAGTATCAACGTGTATTTCCTAGACCGAGAGGTCCGGGTAAACCGCTGAACCACTTTCATGCTTGGGATTGTGAACTGAAACTGTTCACATGAACTTGGAATTCCCAGTAAGTGTGAGTCATTAACTCGCATTGATTACGTCCCTGCCCTTTGTACACACCGCCCGTCGCTACTACCGATTGAATTATTTAGTGAGGTCTCCGGACGTGATCACTGTGACGCCTTGTGTGTTACGGTTGTTTCGCAAAAGTTGACCGAACTTGATTATTTAGAGGAAGTAAAAGTCGTAACAAGGTTTCCGTAGGTGAACCTGCGGAAGGATCATTATTGTTTAATATCCTTACCGTTAATAAAAAAATTTGTTTTTATTATAATAATATAATATATTATAGTAATACAAATAAAATATAAATTGCCAAAAATATGATCTTTTATAGATCAAATATAAAATTTCGAACAAGCAAATCGAAATAATAATTGTAATAATAAATATATTATTGCATTAAATAAGAGATAAATAAATAAGCAAAAGCAAACAAATAACAAATTCGAACAAGCAAATCGAAATTATTAAATTTATTTAATATTATTATTATATTGTATATTAAATGCAATTAATTAATAAAACACTGTGTGTATATGGACCATAATATACACGCGTTGCGATATGTATTGTTCATCTCAGTTATGCGCATACATTGGATAATGCAACAACCTAAAATGTACAATGTTGTACCTGATTATTACAGGTTAATGTTTTATATAAATTTCAATATATATCGCTAAAAAAAAGTATTAATACCGTAAATGCCATTTAAAAAATACTTGATATATTATTGGTTATATGAAACTAAGACATTTCGCAGCATTCGTTTTAGGTATAAAAATCAATTTATTGAAGGAATTGATATATGCCAGTAAAATGGTGTATTTTTAATTTCTTTCAATAAAAACATATATGACAAAATTACCAAACCAATATATAAAACTCTAAGCGGTGGATCACTCGGCTCATGGGTCGATGAAGAACGCAGCAAACTGTGCGTCATCGTGTGAACTGCAGGACACATGAACATCGACATTTTGAACGCATATCGCAGTCCATGCTGTTATGTACTTTAATTAATTTTATAGTGCTGCTTGGACTACATATGGTTGAGGGTTGTAAGACTATGCTAATTAAGTTGTTTATATAAATTTTATAATGAAATTTTATAAGCATATGGTATATTATTGGATAATAATAATTTAATTATTATATTATTCATAATATTAACAAATATATGAAAAACATTATCTCACATTAGTAAATAATTTGAATGTGAAAAACGAAGAGAAATATTTTCTTTTTCAATCAAATAATACTGAGAAATGTCTAGCATAAAAAATTTATCTAGAATTGTCTCTTATTAAAGATTAGTAAATAGAAAGCCGTTGACAATATTATTATTCTTCGTTGATTCGTTAGACCAAACAAATGCCATACAAATATATAAAATATATAACGAATTTAATAAAATGTTTTATCATTATATATAAAGAATTAATTGCAAAAAAAGTTATACACAACCTCAACTCATATGGGACTACCCCCTGAATTTAAGCATATTAATTAGGGGAGGAAAAGAAACTAACCAGGATTTTCTTAGTAGCGGCGAGCGAAAAGAAATCAGTTCAGCACTAAGTCACTTTGTCTATATGGCAAATGTGAGATGCAGTGTATGGAGCGTCAATATTCTAGTATGAGAAATTAACGATTTAAGTCCTTCTTAAATGAGGCCATTTACCCATAGAGGGTGCCAGGCCCGTATAACGTTAATGATTACTAGATGATGTTTCCAAAGAGTCGTGTTGCTTGATAGTGCAGCACTAAGTGGGTGGTAAACTCCATCTAAAACTAAATATAACCATGAGACCGATAGTAAACAAGTACCGTGAGGGAAAGTTGAAAAGAACTCTGAATAGAGAGTTAAACAGTACGTGAAACTGCTTAGAGGTTAAGCCCGATGAACCTGAATATCCGTTATGGAAAATTCATCATTAAAATTGTAATATTTAAACAATATTATGATAATAGTGTGCATTTTTTCCATATAAGGACATTGTAATCTATTAGCATACAAAATTATCATAAAATATAACTTATAGTTTATTCAAATTAATTTGCTTGCATTTTAACACAGAATAAATGTTATTAATTTGATAAAGTGCTGATAGATTTATATGAATACAGTGCGTTAATTTTTCGGAATTATATAATGGCATAATTATCATTGATTTTTGTGTTTATTATATGCACTTGTATGATTAACAATGCGAAAGATTCAGGATACCTTCGGGACCCGTCTTGAAACACGGACCAAGGAGTCTAACATATGTGCAAGTTATTGGGATATAAACCTAATAGCGTAATTAACTTGACTAATAATGGGATTAGTTTTTTAACTATTTATAGCTAATTAACACAATCCCGGGGCGTTCTATATAGTTATGTATAATGATATTTATATTATTTATGCCTCTAACTGGAACGTACCTTGAGCATATATGCTGTGACCCGAAAGATGGTGAACTATACTTGATCAGGTTGAAGTCAGGGGAAACCCTGATGGAAGACCGAAACAGTTCTGACGTGCAAATCGATTGTCAGAATTGAGTATAGGGGCGAAAGACCAATCGAACCATCTAGTAGCTGGTTCCTTCCGAAGTTTCCCTCAGGATAGCTGGTGCATTTTAATGTTATATAAAATAATCTTATCTGGTAAAGCGAATGATTAGAGGCCTTAGGGTCGAAACGATCTTAACCTATTCTCAAACTTTAAATGGGTAAGAACCTTAACTTTCTTGATATGAAGTTCAAGGTTATGATATAATGTGCCCAGTGGGCCACTTTTGGTAAGCAGAACTGGCGCTGTGGGATGAACCAAACGTAATGTTACGGTGCCCAAATTAACAACTCATGCAGATACCATGAAAGGCGTTGGTTGCTTAAAACAGCAGGACGGTGATCATGGAAGTCGAAATCCGCTAAGGAGTGTGTAACAACTCACCTGCCGAAGCAACTAGCCCTTAAAATGGATGGCGCTTAAGTTGTATACCTATACATTACCGCTAAAGTAGATGATTTATATTACTTGTGATATAAATTTTGAAACTTTAGTGAGTAGGAAGGTACAATGGTATGCGTAGAAGTGTTTGGCGTAAGCCTGCATGGAGCTGCCATTGGTACAGATCTTGGTGGTAGTAGCAAATAATCGAATGAGACCTTGGAGGACTGAAGTGGAGAAGGGTTTCGTGTGAACAGTGGTTGATCACGAGTTAGTCGGTCCTAAGTTCAAGGCGAAAGCCGAAAATTTTCAAGTAAAACACAAATGCCATACAAATATAATTATATTATATAAATCAAGCTAATTAATATACTTGAATAATTTTGAACGAAAGGGAATACGGTTCCAATTCCGTAACCTGTTGAGTATCCGTTTGTTATTAAATATGGGCCTCGTGCTCATCCTGGCAACAGGAACGACCATAAAGAAGCCGTCGAGAGATATCGGAAGAGTTTTCTTTTCTGTTTTATAGCCGTACTACCATGGAAGTCTTTCGCAGAGAGATATGGTAGATGGGCTAGAAGAGCATGACATATACTGTTGTGTCGATATTTTCTCCTCGGACCTTGAAATTTATGGTGGGGACACGCAAACTTCTCAACAGGCCGTACCAATATCCGCAGCTGGTCTCCAAGGTGAAGAGTCTCTAGTCGATAGAATAATGTAGGTAAGGGAAGTCGGCAAATTAGATCCGTAACTTCGGGATAAGGATTGGCTCTGAAGATTGAGATAGTCGGGCTTGATTGGGAAACAATAACATGGTTTATGTGCTCGTTCTGGGTAAATAGAGTGTCTGGCATTTATGTTGGTCACTTGTTCCCCGGATAGTTTAGTTACGTAGCCAATTGTGGAACTTTCTTGCTAAAATTTTTAAGAATACTAATTGGGTTAAACCAATTAGTTCTTATTAATTATAACGATTATCAATTAACAATCAATTCAGAACTGGCACGGACTTGGGGAATCCGACTGTCTAATTAAAACAAAGCATTGTGATGGCCCTAGCGGGTGTTGACACAATGTGATTTCTGCCCAGTGCTCTGAATGTCAAAGTGAAGAAATTCAAGTAAGCGCGGGTCAACGGCGGGAGTAACTATGACTCTCTTAAGGTAGCCAAATGCCTCGTCATCTAATTAGTGACGCGCATGAATGGATTAACGAGATTCCTACTGTCCCTATCTACTATCTAGCGAAACCACAGCCAAGGGAACGGGCTTGGAATAATTAGCGGGGAAAGAAGACCCTTTTGAGCTTGACTCTAATCTGGCAGTGTAAGGAGACATAAGAGGTGTAGAATAAGTGGGAGATATTAGACTTCGGTTTGGTATCGCCAATGAAATACCACTACTCTTATTGTTTCCTTACTTACTTGATTAAATGGAACGTGTATCATTTCCTAGCCATTATACGGATATATTTATTATATCTTATGGTATTGGGTTTTGATGCAAGCTTCTTGATCAAAGTATCACGAGTTTGTTATATAATCGCAAACAAATTCTTTAATAAAACGGTGCATTTATGTATTTTTGATTTGAAAATTTGGTATAACTCCAATTACTCAGGTATGATCCAATTCAAGGACATTGCCAGGTAGGGAGTTTGACTGGGGCGGTACATCTCTCAAATAATAACGGAGGTGTCCCAAGGCCAGCTCAGTGCGGACAGAAACCACACATAGAGCAAAAGGGCAAATGCTGACTTGATCTCGGTGTTCAGTACACACAGGGACAGCAAAAGCTCGGCCTATCGATCCTTTTGGTTTAAAGAGTTTTTAACAAGAGGTGTCAGAAAAGTTACCATAGGGATAACTGGCTTGTGGCGGCCAAGCGTTCATAGCGACGTCGCTTTTTGATCCTTCGATGTCGGCTCTTCCTATCATTGTGAAGCAAAATTCACCAAGCGTTGGATTGTTCACCCATGCAAGGGAACGTGAGCTGGGTTTAGACCGTCGTGAGACAGGTTAGTTTTACCCTACTAATGACAAAACGTTGTTGCGACAGCATTCCTGCGTAGTACGAGAGGAACCGCAGGTACGGACCAATGGCACAATACTTGTTCGAGCGAACAGTGGTATGACGCTACGTCCGTTGGATTATGCCTGAACGCCTCTAAGGTCGTATCCGTGCTGGACTGCAATGATAAATAAGGGGCAATTTGCATTGTATGGCTTCTAAACCATTTAAAGTTTATAATTTACTTTATAAACGACAATGGATGTGATGCCAATGTAATTTGTAACATAGTAAATTGGGAGGATCTTTGATCACCTGATGCCGCGCTAGTTACATATAAAAGCATTATTTAATACAATGACAAAGCCTAGAATCAATTGTAAACGACTTTTGTAACAGGCAAGGTGTTGTAAGTGGTTGAGCAGCTGCCATACTGCGATCCACTGAAGCTTATCCTTTGCTTGATGATTCGATAATAAAGATGTTGCAAGCGGGCATAATCATTATGCTTGCTTGCAGCATCGCACGCCACTTTGTTTGTGGTGTGTAAGGTAGGGAAGAAGAAATATAAAAGACCTAAATTGGAAACATCAATATATAAGTAAATATTGAACAAACAAAATGTATCGTCATCTTATTAGTGACGCGATGATAAAGTGGCAAACATATTCCATGTATAAATATTCCTATGGTATTAAAATTCAAGTAAAGAGGACATATATAAAAGTTTGTATATATGGTTCATTCAATGGTAGCAGCGGTTGGTTGGTTGGTGTCTGCTCCTCTTATTGTTCAAAACTTATGTTATGGTAGCAAGTCTATATCGTCATATTATTAGTGACGCGAAAAAGTAGTGGCAAAACATATTCCATGTATAAATAAATATTCCTATGGTATTGAAATTCAAGTAAAGAGGCCATTCAAGTAAAGAGGACTTATATAAATATAAGTATATATAATGGTAGCAGCGCGGTTGGTTGGTTGGTGTGTCTGCTCCTCTTATTGTTCAAAACTTATGTTATGGTAGCAAGACTGTATCGTCATATTATTAGTGACGCGAAAAAGTAGTGGCAAAACATATTCCATGTATAAATATTCCTATGGTATTGAAATTCAACTAAAGAGGACATATAAAATTACTATCAATGGTAGCAGTGGTTGGTTGGTTGGTGGTTGGTTGGCGGCTGCTCCTATTATTGTTCAAGACTTATGTTATGGTAGCAAGTCTGTATCGTCATATTAATTATTAGTGACGCGAAAAAGTAGTGGAAATCATATTCCATGTATAAATAGATTCCTATGGTAATGAAATTTTCAAGTAAAGAGAGGACCATTCAAGTAAGAGGACATATAAAAAGTAAGTATATGTTCCTCCAATGGTAGCAGTGGTTGGTTGGTTGGCGGCTGATCCTCTTATTGTTCAAAACTTATTTTATCAATATGAGTTTGGCAATACAATAAAGAAGACCAATCTAATCCATATAAAACTAAATGTATTATATGGATATGCTTAGGAAACCCATATATTCATAAAAAAAAATTATGTATAGAAAATTATACATATATCTTTTATATAAATGAATCGTATGGATATCGCCTTATGGTAGGTATAATAACTTTTTAAGGCATAATAATGTATAATATAGAAAATATACATTGAAATATAAATGCATTTTTATAGATATGGCGGCATATAAGTGCCATATACACAAGAATAAATAATAGAATTTACCAATATATAATTAAAATGAGATATATAAACCTAGTGAGGGGCTGCACTAGTATATGAATCGTATGGATATGGCTTATAGGTATAATACCTATAAGGCATAATAATGTATAATATAATAAATATAAATTAAGATATGAATGAATTATATAAATATGGCATAGAAATGCCATATACATACATAAGAATAAATGGTAGAATTTACCCATATATCACTGAAACACGATATATAAACCTAATGATAGCTGGCACTAGTACTGTAAACATGCACGCAATAGTGCGTGGGGTAAAAAACTACTATAGGGAGGTGGTCGTTGGCGGGCCCCTCCTCGTATTGGTCAAAACTTATGTTATGCATATGAATTTGTCAATACTATATAGAACGCCAAGCATATCCATATAAACTATGGATATGCATAGAAATCCATACAAAAGTAAAAAAAAATTATGTATAGAAAAATATACATATATTTATATAAGTGAATCGTATGGATATGGCTTATAGGTATAATACCTATAAGGCATAATAATGTATAACAAGTAAATATACATTGAAATGTGAATGCATTGTATGGATATGGCATATAAATGCCATATATATAGAAATAAATTGTATATCAATGATATAACAATTATAAACCTAGTGAGGGGCGGCACTAGTGAATGAATCGTATGGATATGGCTTATAGGTATAATACCTATAAGGCATAATAATGTATAATATAATAAATATACATTAAGATATGAATGGATTGTATAAATATGGCATAGAAATGCCATATACATAAGAATAAATGGTAGAATTTACCCATATATCACTGAAACACGATATATAAACCTAGTGATAGCTGGCACTAGTACTGTAAACAGGCACGCAATAGTGCGTGGGGTAAAAAACTACTATAGGGAGGTGGTCGTTGGCGGGCCCCTCCTCGTATTGGTCAAAACTTATGTTATGCATATGAATTTGTCAATACTATATAGAACGCCAAGCATATCCATATAAACTATGGATATGCATAGAAATCCATACAAAAGTAAAAAAAAATTATGTATAGAAAAATATACATATATTTATATAAGTGAATCGTATGGATATGGCTTATAGGTATAATACCTATAAGGCATAATAATGTATAACAAGTAAATATACATTGAAATGTGAATGCATTGTATGGATATGGCATATAAATGCCATATATATAGAAATAAATTGTATATCAATGATATAACAATTATAAACCTAGTGAGGGGCGGCACTAGTGAATGAATCGTATGGATATGGCTTATAGGTATAATACCTATAAGGCATAATAATGTATAATATAATAAATATACATTAAGATATGAATGGATTGTATAAATATGGCATAGAAATGCCATATACATAAGAATAAATGGTAGAATTTACCCATATATCACTGAAACACGATATATAAACCTAGTGATAGCTGGCACTAGTACTGTAAACAGGCACGCAATAGTGCGTGGGGTAAAAAACTACTATAGGGAGGTGGTCGTTGGCGGGCCCCTCCTCGTATTGGTCAAAACTTATGTTATGCATATGAATTTGTCAATACTATATAGAACGCCAAGCATATCCATATAAACTATGGATATGCATAGAAAACCATACAAAAGTAAAAAAAAATTATGTATAGAAAAATATACATATATTTATATAAGTGAATCGTATGGATATGGCTTATAGGTATAATACCTATAAGGCATAATAATGTATAACAAGTAAATATACATTGAAATGTGAATGCATTGTATGGATATGGCATATAAATGCCATATATATAGAAATAAATTGTATATCAATGATATAACAATTATAAACCTAGTGAGGGGCGGCACTAGTGAATGAATCGTATGGATATGGCTTATAGGTATAATACCTATAAGGCATAATAATGTATAATATAATAAATATAAATTAAGATATGAATGAATTATATAAATATGGCATAGAAATGCCATATACATACATAAGAATAAATGGTAGAATTTACCCATATATCACTGAAACACGATATATAAACCTAATGATAGCTGGCACTAGTACTGTAAACATGCACGCAATAGTGCGTGGGGTAAAAAACTACTATAGGGAGGTGGTCGTTGGCGGGCCCCTCCTCGTATTGGTCAAAACTTATGTTATGCATATGAATTTGTCAATACTATATAGAACGCCAAGCATATCCATATAAACTATGGATATGCATAGAAATCCATACAAAAGTAAAAAAAAATTATGTATAGAAAAATATACATATATTTATATAAGTGAATCGTATGGATATGGCTTATAGGTATAATACCTATAAGGCATAATAATGTATAACAAGTAAATATACATTGAAATGTGAATGCATTGTATGGATATGGCATATAAATGCCATATATATAGAAATAAATTGTATATCAATGATATAACAATTATAAACCTAGTGAGGGGCGGCACTAGTGAATGAATCGTATGGATATGGCTTATAGGTATAATACCTATAAGGCATAATAATGTATAATATAATAAATATACATTAAGATATGAATGGATTGTATAAATATGGCATAGAAATGCCATATACATAAGAATAAATGGTAGAATTTACCCATATATCACTGAAACACGATATATAAACCTAGTGATAGCTGGCACTAGTACTGTAAACAGGCACGCAATAGTGCGTGGGGTAAAAAACTACTATAGGGAGGTGGTCGTTGGCGGGCCCCTCCTCGTATTGGTCAAAACTTATGTTATGCATATGAATTTGTCAATACTATATAGAACGCCAAGCATATCCATATAAACTATGGATATGCATAGAAATCCATACAAAAGTAAAAAAAAATTATGTATAGAAAAATATACATATATTTATATAAGTGAATCGTATGGATATGGCTTATAGGTATAATACCTATAAGGCATAATAATGTATAACAAGTAAATATACATTGAAATGTGAATGCATTGTATGGATATGGCATATAAATGCCATATATATAGAAATAAATTGTATATCAATGATATAACAATTATAAACCTAGTGAGGGGCGGCACTAGTGAATGAATCGTATGGATATGGCTTATAGGTATAATACCTATAAGGCATAATAATGTATAATATAATAAATATACATTAAGATATGAATGGATTGTATAAATATGGCATAGAAATGCCATATACATAAGAATAAATGGTAGAATTTACCCATATATCACTGAAACACGATATATAAACCTAGTGATAGCTGGCACTAGTACTGTAAACAGGCACGCAATAGTGCGTGGGGTAAAAAACTACTATAGGGAGGTGGTCGTTGGCGGGCCCCTCCTCGTATTGGTCAAAACTTATGTTATGCATATGAATTTGTCAATACTATATAGAACGCCAAGCATATCCATATAAACTATGGATATGCATAGAAAACCATACAAAAGTAAAAAAAAATTATGTATAGAAAAATATACATATATTTATATAAGTGAATCGTATGGATATGGCTTATAGGTATAATACCTATAAGGCATAATAATGTATAACAAGTAAATATACATTGAAATGTGAATGCATTGTATGGATATGGCATATAAATGCCATATATATAGAAATAAATTGTATATCAATGATATAACAATTATAAACCTAGTGAGGGGCGGCACTAGTGAATGAATCGTATGGATATGGCTTATAGGTATAATACCTATAAGGCATAATAATGTATAATATAATAAATATACATTAAGATATGAATGGATTGTATAAATATGGCATAGAAATGCCATATACATAAGAATAAATGGTAGAATTTACCCATATATCACTGAAACACGATATATAAACCTAGTGATAGCTGGCACTAGTACTGTAAACAGGCACGCAATAGTGCGTGGGGTAAAAAACTACTATAGGGAGGTGGTCGTTGGCGGGCCCCTCCTCGTATTGGTCAAAACTTATGTTATGCATATGAATTTGTCAATACTATATAGAACGCCAAGCATATCCATATAAACTATGGATATGCATAGAAAACCATACAAAAGTAAAAAAAAATTATGTATAGAAAAATATACATATATTTATATAAGTGAATCGTATGGATATGGCTTATAGGTATAATACCTATAAGGCATAATAATGTATAACAAGTAAATATACATTGAAATGTGAATGCATTGTATGGATATGGCATATAAATGCCATATATATAGAAATAAATTGTATATCAATGATATAACAATTATAAACCTAGTGAGGGGCGGCACTAGTGAATGAATCGTATGGATATGGCTTATAGGTATAATACCTATAAGGCATAATAATGTATAATATAATAAATATACATTAAGATATGAATGGATTGTATAAATATGGCATAGAAATGCCATATACATAAGAATAAATGGTAGAATTTACCCATATATCACTGAAACACGATATATAAACCTAGTGATAGCTGGCACTAGTACTGTAAACAGGCACGCAATAGTGCGTGGGGTAAAAAACTACTATAGGGAGGTGGTCGTTGGCGGGCCCCTCCTCGTATTGGTCAAAACTTATGTTATGCATATGAATTTGTCAATACTATATAGAACGCCAAGCATATCCATATAAACTATGGATATGCATAGAAATCCATACAAAAATAAAAAAAATTATGTATAGAAAAATATACATATATTTATATAAGTGAATCGTATGGATATGGCTTATAGGTATAATACCTATAAGGCATAATAATGTATAACAAGTAAATATACATTGAAATGTGAATGCATTGTATGGATATGGCATATAAATGCCATATATATAGAAATAAATTGTATATCAATGATATAACAATTATAAACCTAGTGAGGGGCGGCACTAGTGAATGAATCGTATGGATATGGCTTATAGGTATAATACCTATAAGGCATAATAATGTATAATATAATAAATATACATTAAGATATGAATGGATTGTATAAATATGGCATAGAAATGCCATATACATAAGAATAAATGGTAGAATTTACCCATATATCACTGAAACACGATATATAAACCTAGTGATAGCTGGCACTAGTACTGTAAACAGGCACGCAATAGTGCGTGGGGTAAAAAACTACTATAGGGAGGTGGTCGTTGGCGGGCCCCTCCTCGTATTGGTCAAAACTTATGTTATGCATATGAATTTGTCAATACTATATAGAACGCCAAGCATATCCATATAAACTATGGATATGCATAGAAAACCATACAAAAGTAAAAAAAAAATTATGTATAGAAAAATATACATATATTTATATAAGTGAATCGTATGGATATGGCTTATAGGTATAATACCTATAAGGCATAATAATGTATAACAAGTAAATATACATTGAAATGTGAATGCATTGTATGGATATGGCATATAAATGCCATATATATAGAAATAAATTGTATATCAATGATATAACAATTATAAACCTAGTGAGGGGCGGCACTAGTGAATGAATCGTATGGATATGGCTTATAGGTATAATACCTATAAGGCATAATAATGTATAATATAATAAATATACATTAAGATATGAATGGATTGTATAAATATGGCATAGAAATGCCATATACATAAGAATAAATGGTAGAATTTACCCATATATCACTGAAA
>NW_023665481.1:12500-20000 GCF_014743375.2 Drosophila subpulchrella | reverse complement strand
GTCGTGTTGCTTGATAGTGCAGCACTAAGTGGGTGGTAAACTCCATCTAAAACTAAATATAACCATGAGACCGATAGTAAACAAGTACCGTGAGGGAAAGTTGAAAAGAACTCTGAATAGAGAGTTAAACAGTACGTGAAACTGCTTAGAGGTTAAGCCCGATGAACCTGAATATCCGTTATGGAAAATTCATCATTAAAATTGTAATATTTAAACAATATTATGATAATAGTGTGCATTTTTTCCATATAAGGACATTGTAATCTATTAGCATACAAAATTTATCATAAAATATAACTTATAGTTTATTCAAATTAATTTGCTTGCATTTTAACACAGAATAAATGTTATTAATTTGATAAAGTGCTGATAGATTTATATGAATACAGTGCGTTAATTTTTCGGAATTATATAATGGCATAATTATCATTGATTTTTGTGTTTATTATATGCACTTGTATGATTAACAATGCGAAAGATTCAGGATACCTTCGGGACCCGTCTTGAAACACGGACCAAGGAGTCTAACATATGTGCAAGTTATTGGGATATAAACCTAATAGCGTAATTAACTTGACTAATAATGGGATTAGTTTTTTAACTATTTATAGCTAATTAACACAATCCCGGGGCGTTCTATATAGTTATGTATAATGATATTTATATTATTTATGCCTCTAACTGGAACGTACCTTGAGCATATATGCTGTGACCCGAAAGATGGTGAACTATACTTGATCAGGTTGAAGTCAGGGGAAACCCTGATGGAAGACCGAAACAGTTCTGACGTGCAAATCGATTGTCAGAATTGAGTATAGGGGCGAAAGACCAATCGAACCATCTAGTAGCTGGTTCCTTCCGAAGTTTCCCTCAGGATAGCTGGTGCATTTTAATGTTATATAAAATAATCTTATCTGGTAAAGCGAATGATTAGAGGCCTTAGGGTCGAAACGATCTTAACCTATTCTCAAACTTTAAATGGGTAAGAACCTTAACTTTCTTGATATGAAGTTCAAGGTTATGATATAATGTGCCCAGTGGGCCACTTTTGGTAAGCAGAACTGGCGCTGTGGGATGAACCAAACGTAATGTTACGGTGCCCAAATTAACAACTCATGCAGATACCATGAAAGGCGTTGGTTGCTTAAAACAGCAGGACGGTGATCATGGAAGTCGAAATCCGCTAAGGAGTGTGTAACAACTCACCTGCCGAAGCAACTAGCCCTTAAAATGGATGGCGCTTAAGTTGTATACCTATACATTACCGCTAAAGTAGATGATTTATATTACTTGTGATATAAATTTTGAAACTTTAGTGAGTAGGAAGGTACAATGGTATGCGTAGAAGTGTTTGGCGTAAGCCTGCATGGAGCTGCCATTGGTACAGATCTTGGTGGTAGTAGCAAATAATCGAATGAGACCTTGGAGGACTGAAGTGGAGAAGGGTTTCGTGTGAACAGTGGTTGATCACGAGTTAGTCGGTCCTAAGTTCAAGGCGAAAGCCGAAAATTTTCAAGTAAAACACAAATGCCATACAAATATAATTATATTATATAAATCAAGCTAATTAATATACTTGAATAATTTTGAACGAAAGGGAATACGGTTCCAATTCCGTAACCTGTTGAGTATCCGTTTGTTATTAAATATGGGCCTCGTGCTCATCCTGGCAACAGGAACGACCATAAAGAAGCCGTCGAGAGATATCGGAAGAGTTTTCTTTTCTGTTTTATAGCCGTACTACCATGGAAGTCTTTCGCAGAGAGATATGGTAGATGGGCTAGAAGAGCATGACATATACTGTTGTGTCGATATTTTCTCCTCGGACCTTGAAAATTTATGGTGGGGACACGCAAACTTCTCAACAGGCCGTACCAATATCCGCAGCTGGTCTCCAAGGTGAAGAGTCTCTAGTCGATAGAATAATGTAGGTAAGGGAAGTCGGCAAATTAGATCCGTAACTTCGGGATAAGGATTGGCTCTGAAGATTGAGATAGTCGGGCTTGATTGGGAAACAATAACATGGTTTATGTGCTCGTTCTGGGTAAATAGAGTGTCTGGCATTTATGTTGGTCACTTGTTCCCCGGATAGTTTAGTTACGTAGCCAATTGTGGAACTTTCTTGCTAAAATTTTTAAGAATACTAATTGGGTTAAACCAATTAGTTCTTATTAATTATAACGATTATCAATTAACAATCAATTCAGAACTGGCACGGACTTGGGGAATCCGACTGTCTAATTAAAACAAAGCATTGTGATGGCCCTAGCGGGTGTTGACACAATGTGATTTCTGCCCAGTGCTCTGAATGTCAAAGTGAAGAAATTCAAGTAAGCGCGGGTCAACGGCGGGAGTAACTATGACTCTCTTAAGGTAGCCAAATGCCTCGTCATCTAATTAGTGACGCGCATGAATGGATTAACGAGATTCCTACTGTCCCTATCTACTATCTAGCGAAACCACAGCCAAGGGAACGGGCTTGGAATAATTAGCGGGGAAAGAAGACCCTTTTGAGCTTGACTCTAATCTGGCAGTGTAAGGAGACATAAGAGGTGTAGAATAAGTGGGAGATATTAGACTTCGGTTTGGTATCGCCAATGAAATACCACTACTCTTATTGTTTCCTTACTTACTTGATTAAATGGAACGTGTATCATTTCCTAGCCATTATACGGATATATTTATTATATCTTATGGTATTGGGTTTTGATGCAAGCTTCTTGATCAAAGTATCACGAGTTTGTTATATAATCGCAAACAAATTCTTTAATAAAACGGTGCATTTATGTATTTTTGATTTGAAAATTTGGTATAACTCCAATTACTCAGGTATGATCCAATTCAAGGACATTGCCAGGTAGGGAGTTTGACTGGGGCGGTACATCTCTCAAATAATAACGGAGGTGTCCCAAGGCCAGCTCAGTGCGGACAGAAACCACACATAGAGCAAAAGGGCAAATGCTGACTTGATCTCGGTGTTCAGTACACACAGGGACAGCAAAAGCTCGGCCTATCGATCCTTTTGGTTTAAAGAGTTTTTAACAAGAGGTGTCAGAAAAGTTACCATAGGGATAACTGGCTTGTGGCGGCCAAGCGTTCATAGCGACGTCGCTTTTTGATCCTTCGATGTCGGCTCTTCCTATCATTGTGAAGCAAAATTCACCAAGCGTTGGATTGTTCACCCATGCAAGGGAACGTGAGCTGGGTTTAGACCGTCGTGAGACAGGTTAGTTTTACCCTACTAATGACAAAACGTTGTTGCGACAGCATTCCTGCGTAGTACGAGAGGAACCGCAGGTACGGACCAATGGCACAATACTTGTTCGAGCGAACAGTGGTATGACGCTACGTCCGTTGGATTATGCCTGAACGCCTCTAAGGTCGTATCCGTGCTGGACTGCAATGATAAATAAGGGGCAATTTGCATTGTATGGCTTCTAAAACATTTAAAGTTTATAATTTACTTTATAAACGACAATGGATGTGATGCCAATGTAATTTGTAACATAGTAAATTGGGAGGATCTTTGATCACCTGATGCCGCGCTAGTTACATATAAAAAGCATTATTTAATACAATGACAAAGCCTAGAATCAATTGTAAACGACTTTTGTAACAGGCAAGGTGTTGTAAGTGGTTGAGCAGCTGCCATACTGCGATCCACTGAAGCTTATCCTTTGCTTGATGATTCGATAATAAAGATGTTGCAAGCGGGCATAATCATTATGCTTGCTTGCAGCATCGCACGCCACTTTGTTTGTGGTGTGTAAGGTAGGGAAGAAGAAATATAAAAGACCTAAATTGGAAACATCAATATATAAGTAAATATTGAACAAACAAAATGTATCGTCATCTTATTAGTGACGCGATGATAAAGTGGCAAACATATTCCATGTATAAATATTCCTATGGTATTAAAATTCAAGTAAAGAGGACATATATAAAAGTTTGTATATATGGTTCATTCAATGGTAGCAGCGGTTGGTTGGTTGGTGTCTGCTCCTCTTATTGTTCAAAACTTATGTTATGGTAGCAAGTCTATATCGTCATATTATTAGTGACGCGAAAAAGTAGTGGCAAAACATATTCCATGTATAAATAAATATTCCTATGGTATTGAAATTCAGTAAAGAGGCCATTCAAGTAAAGAGGACTTATATAAATATAAGTATATATAATGGTAGCAGCGCGGTTGGTTGGTTGGTGTGTCTGCTCCTCTTATTGTTCAAAACTTATGTTATGGTAGCAAGACTGTATCGTCATATTATTAGTGACGCGAAAAAGTAGTGGCAAAACATATTCCATGTATAAATATTCCTATGGTATTGAAATTCAACGTAAAGAGGACATATAAAATTACTATCAATGGTAGCAGTGGTTGGTTGGTTGGTGGTTGGTTGGCGGCTGCTCCTATTATTGTTCAGACTTATGTTATGGTAGCAAGTCTGTATCGTCATATTAATTATTAGTGACGCGAAAAAGTAGTGGAAATCATATTCCATGTATAAATAGATTCCTATGGTAATGAAATTTTCAAGTAAGAGAGGACCATTCAAGTAAGAGGACATATAAAAAGTAAGTATATGTTCCTCCAATGGTAGCATGGTTGGTTGGTTGGCGGCTGATCCTCTTATTGTTCAAAACTTATTTTATCAATATGAGTTTGGCAATACAATAAAGAAGACCAATCTAATCCATATAAAACTAAATGTATTATATGGATATGCTTAGGAAACCCATATATTCATAAAAAAAAAATTATGTATGAAAATTATACATATATCTTTTATATAAATGAATCGTATGGATATCGCCTTATGGTAGGTATAATAACTTTTTAAGGCATAATAATGTATAATATAGAAAATATACATTGAAATATAAATGCATTTTATAGATATGGCGGCATATAAGTGCCATATACACAAGAATAAATAATAGAATTTACCAATATATAATTAAAAATGAGATATATAAACCTAGTGAGGGGCGGCACTAGTATATGAATCGTATGGATATGGCTTATAGGTATAATACCTATAAGGCATAATAATGTATAATATAATAAATATAAATTAAGATATGAATGGAATTATATAAATATGGCATAGAAATGCCATATACATATAAGAATAAATGGTAGAATTTACCCATATATCACTGAAACACGATATATAAACCTAAGTGATAGCTGGCACTAGTACTGTAAACATGCACGCAATAGTGCGTGGGGTAAAAAACTACTATAGGGAGGTGGTCGTTGGCGGGCCCCTCCTCGTATTGGTCAAAACTTATGTTATGCATATGAATTTGTCAATACTATATAGAACGCCAAGCATATCCATATAAAACTATGGATATGCATAGAAATCCATACAAAAATAAAAAAAAATTATGTATAGAAAAATATACATATATTTATATAAGTGAATCGTATGGATATGGCTTATAGGTATAATACCTATAAGGCATAATAATGTATAACAAGTAAATATACATTGAAATGTGAATGCATTGTATGGATATGGCATATAAATGCCATATATATAGAAATAAATTGTATATCAATGATATAACAATTATAAACCTAGTGAGGGGCGGCACTAGTGAATGAATCGTATGGATATGGCTTATAGGTATAATACCTATAAGGCATAATAATGTATAATATAATAAATATACATTAAGATATGAATGGATTGTATAAATATGGCATAGAAATGCCATATACATAAGAATAAATGGTAGAATTTACCCATATATCACTGAAACACGATATATAAACCTAGTGATAGCTGGCACTAGTACTGTAAACAGGCACGCAGTAGTGCGTGGGGTAAAAAACTACTATAGGGAGGTGGTCGTTGGCGGGCCCCTCCTCGTATTGGTCAAAACTTATGTTATGCATATGAATTTGTCAATACTATATAGAACGCCAAGCATATCCATATAAACTATGGATATGCATAGAAAATCCATACAAAAGTAAAAAAAAATTATGTATAGAAAAATATACATATATTTATATAAGTGAATCGTATGGATATGGCTTATAGGTATAATACCTATAAGGCATAATAATGTATAACAAGTAAATATACATTGAAATGTGAATGCATTGTATGGATATGGCATATAAAATGCCATATATATAGAAATAAATTGTATATCAATGATATAACAATTATAAACCTAGTGAGGGGCGGCACTAGTGAATGAATCGTATGGATATGGCTTATAGGTATAATACCTATAAGGCATAATAATGTATAATATAATAAATATACATTAAGATATGAATGGATTGTATAAATATGGCATAGAAATGCCATATACATAAGAATAAATGGTAGAATTTACCCATATATCACTGAAACACGATATATAAACCTAGTGATAGCTGGCACTAGTACTGTAAACAGGCACGCAATAGTGCGTGGGGTAAAAAACTACTATAGGGAGGTGGTCGTTGGCGGGCCCCTCCTCGTATTGGTCAAAACTTATGTTATGCATATGAATTTGTCAATACTATATAGAACGCCAAGCATATCCATATAAACTATGGATATGCATAGAAATCCATACAAAAGTAAAAAAAAATTATGTATAGAAAAAATATACATATATTTATATAAGTGAATCGTATGGATATGGCTTATAGGTATAATACCTATAAGGCATAATAATGTATAACAAGTAAATATACATTGAAATGTGAATGCATTGTATGGATATGGCATATAAATGCCATATATATAGAAATAAATTGTATATCAATGATATAACAATTATAAACCTAGTGAGGGGCGGCACTAGTGAATGAATCGTATGGATATGGCTTATAGGTATAATACCTATAAGGCATAATAATGTATAATATAATAAATATACATTAAGATATGAATGGATTGTATAAATATGGCATAGAAATGCCATATACATAAGAATAAATGGTAGAATTTACCCATATATCACTGAAACACGATATATAAACCTAGTGATAGCTGGCACTAGTACTGTAAACAGGCACGCAGTAGTGCGTGGGGTAAAAAACTACTATAGGGAGGTGGTCGTTGGCGGGCCCCTCCTCGTATTGGTCAAAACTTATGTTATGCATATGAATTTGTCAATACTATATAGAACGCCAAGCATATCCATATAAACTATGGATATGCATAGAAATCCATACAAAAGTAAAAAAAAATTATGTATAGAAAAATATACATATATTTATATAAGTGAATCGTATGGATATGGCTTATAGGTATAATACCTATAAGGCATAATAATGTATAACAAGTAAATATACATTGAAATGTGAATGCATTGTATGGATATGGCATATAAATGCCATATATATAGAAATAAATTGTATATCAATGATATAAAAATTATAAACCTAGTGAGGGGCGGCACTAGTGAATGAATCGTATGGATATGGCTTATAGGTATAATACCTATAAGGCATAATAATGTATAATATAATAAATATACATTAAG
>NW_023665481.1:0-7500 GCF_014743375.2 Drosophila subpulchrella | reverse complement strand
AAGTCCTTCTTAAATGAGGCCATTTACCCATAGAGGGTGCCAGGCCCGTATAACGTTAATGATTACTAGATGATGTTTCCAAAGAGTCGTGTTGCTTGATAGTGCAGCACTAAGTGGGTGGTAAACTCCATCTAAAACTAAATATAACCATGAGACCGATAGTAAACAAGTACCGTGAGGGAAAGTTGAAAAGAACTCTGAATAGAGAGTTAAACAGTACGTGAAACTGCTTAGAGGTTAAGCCCGATGAACCTGAATATCCGTTATGGAAAATTCATCATTAAAATTGTAATATTTAAACAATATTATGATAATAGTGTGCATTTTTTCCATATAAGGACATTGTAATCTATTAGCATACAAAATTTATCATAAAATATAACTTATAGTTTATTCAAATTAATTTGCTTGCATTTTAACACAGAATAAATGTTATTAATTTGATAAAGTGCTGATAGATTTATATGAATACAGTGCGTTAATTTTTCGGAATTATATAATGGCATAATTATCATTGATTTTTGTGTTTATTATATGCACTTGTATGATTAACAATGCGAAAGATTCAGGATACCTTCGGGACCCGTCTTGAAACACGGACCAAGGAGTCTAACATATGTGCAAGTTATTGGGATATAAACCTAATAGCGTAATTAACTTGACTAATAATGGGATTAGTTTTTTAACTATTTATAGCTAATTAACACAATCCCGGGGCGTTCTATATAGTTATGTATAATGATATTTATATTATTTATGCCTCTAACTGGAACGTACCTTGAGCATATATGCTGTGACCCGAAAGATGGTGAACTATACTTGATCAGGTTGAAGTCAGGGGAAACCCTGATGGAAGACCGAAACAGTTCTGACGTGCAAATCGATTGTCAGAATTGAGTATAGGGGCGAAAGACCAATCGAACCATCTAGTAGCTGGTTCCTTCCGAAGTTTCCCTCAGGATAGCTGGTGCATTTTAATGTTATATAAAATAATCTTATCTGGTAAAGCGAATGATTAGAGGCCTTAGGGTCGAAACGATCTTAACCTATTCTCAAACTTTAAATGGGTAAGAACCTTAACTTTCTTGATATGAAGTTCAAGGTTATGATATAATGTGCCCAGTGGGCCACTTTTGGTAAGCAGAACTGGCGCTGTGGGATGAACCAAACGTAATGTTACGGTGCCCAAATTAACAACTCATGCAGATACCATGAAAGGCGTTGGTTGCTTAAAACAGCAGGACGGTGATCATGGAAGTCGAAATCCGCTAAGGAGTGTGTAACAACTCACCTGCCGAAGCAACTAGCCCTTAAAATGGATGGCGCTTAAGTTGTATACCTATACATTACCGCTAAAGTAGATGATTTATATTACTTGTGATATAAATTTTGAAACTTTAGTGAGTAGGAAGGTACAATGGTATGCGTAGAAGTGTTTGGCGTAAGCCTGCATGGAGCTGCCATTGGTACAGATCTTGGTGGTAGTAGCAAATAATCGAATGAGACCTTGGAGGACTGAAGTGGAGAAGGGTTTCGTGTGAACAGTGGTTGATCACGAGTTAGTCGGTCCTAAGTTCAAGGCGAAAGCCGAAAATTTTCAAGTAAAACACAAATGCCATACAAATATAATTATATTATATAAATCAAGCTAATTAATATACTTGAATAATTTTGAACGAAAGGGAATACGGTTCCAATTCCGTAACCTGTTGAGTATCCGTTTGTTATTAAATATGGGCCTCGTGCTCATCCTGGCAACAGGAACGACCATAAAGAAGCCGTCGAGAGATATCGGAAGAGTTTTCTTTTCTGTTTTATAGCCGTACTACCATGGAAGTCTTTCGCAGAGAGATATGGTAGATGGGCTAGAAGAGCATGACATATACTGTTGTGTCGATATTTTCTCCTCGGACCTTGAAAATTTATGGTGGGGACACGCAAACTTCTCAACAGGCCGTACCAATATCCGCAGCTGGTCTCCAAGGTGAAGAGTCTCTAGTCGATAGAATAATGTAGGTAAGGGAAGTCGGCAAATTAGATCCGTAACTTCGGGATAAGGATTGGCTCTGAAGATTGAGATAGTCGGGCTTGATTGGGAAACAATAACATGGTTTATGTGCTCGTTCTGGGTAAATAGAGTGTCTGGCATTTATGTTGGTCACTTGTTCCCCGGATAGTTTAGTTACGTAGCCAATTGTGGAACTTTCTTGCTAAAATTTTTAAGAATACTAATTGGGTTAAACCAATTAGTTCTTATTAATTATAACGATTATCAATTAACAATCAATTCAGAACTGGCACGGACTTGGGGAATCCGACTGTCTAATTAAAACAAAGCATTGTGATGGCCCTAGCGGGTGTTGACACAATGTGATTTCTGCCCAGTGCTCTGAATGTCAAAGTGAAGAAATTCAAGTAAGCGCGGGTCAACGGCGGGAGTAACTATGACTCTCTTAAGGTAGCCAAATGCCTCGTCATCTAATTAGTGACGCGCATGAATGGATTAACGAGATTCCTACTGTCCCTATCTACTACACCTAATCTGGCAGTGTAAGTAATCGTACCTGTTTATTTTTGCTCGATTCGAAAATTCGTGTTTTTGCGTTTCCTCAAAAGTTACATTGGCGGAAGTGGTATCAGACTCCGCGGTTTGGCTGCGCGGTCAAGTAGTGTTGCTCGCGTGATCATACACACGCCAGGAGCGGCGGAATACGCGTTTTCCTTTTGTGAACAATTGAAAGCATTTTTGGTAATTTATTTTGTTTTAAAAATTTGAGTCGAGCTGAAAAGGCTACTGGACCTTAACAAAAATTGGGTGAGTGTATTTTTGAGTCCCATTTTTAACACCACCAAAGAGATGTCGGAGGGGGAGGATTCAATGAGCGAGGGCGAGATGCGCCTCGACGGTAAGCGCAGCCGAGGTAAGGTGCGAGACAACCAAAAGCTAAGTTGATTGCGCTCGACGAGGAATCGTGGGCGAATATTGTTGAAACGGACAAGGACGGGACGACCAACCAGAGGTCGCCCTTCATCATCTGCATCGTCCGCGAAGGGAGCTAGGGCGAAGACTGTTACACCCGGCGGAGAAAAAAAGCGCTCCAAAGCACGTCCTATGACGTCATCGATGGTGGCATCGCGCGCAAAAGAGGTTGAAGACTATCAAGACCACCGCTGACCCCGTCGCTGCTGCCAGTGCTGACGTCGCTACTAGCGCTGACGCCGCTGCTGACGCCGCTACTGCCGCCGCCGCTGGAGACGTCGTGAAGTATGACCACGCCATGGAGGTGGTGGTGAGGGTGGCCCCGGACGGATTTCCGCGGAAGTTGCGAAGATTCGCACCGAGCTTATACTCGACACCAGCGTTATCGTGAGGAGCTCCACCAGGGAGCTGCTACTCGTCGTGGCCAAATATGAGGCCTTATTTCGGCGCTCACGCTGCGTAACGTGGTCTGGAAGACCGATATCGGCAGTCCAAGAAGGCACCACCGCCGCCGCCGCCGCCGACTACCCAACCTGCTGCCCCGCGGATGCCCTCTGCTATGCCTCTGCATATCCAAGCCTCCCGATGCCATCCGCCGTTCCGGTCCCGATGCCGCGAAAACCGCGCGACATGGTCGGCCATTGTCCACAGTTCCGACCCGAAAATTTCGGGTAAGGAGCTGGCGGAAAAAGTCAGAAAGGAGATTGCTCCCTCGCTAGGAGTACGTCTGCATGAGGTGAGAGGGCTGGCGCGTGGCGGTGCCATCATCCGCACCCCATCGTCCGGCGAGATACAAAAGGTGGTCGCCAACAAGAAGTTTGTAGAAGCTGGCCTAGAGGTGAAGCAAAGCCCAGCGCAAACGCCGAAAATTGTGGTCAGCAACGTGGACACTGCGACGCCGCCGGATGAGTTTATGAGCGAGTGTACAAAAACAACTTCGCTGATAAGATGAGTCTGGAATTGTTTCAAAAAGCAGGTTCGACTGGAGAAGTCGTGGTCGCAGGCGGACGGCGCCACAGTTAATGTGACGCTGGAAG
Organism: Drosophila subpulchrella; assembly: GCF_014743375.2. Taxonomy (NCBI): domain Eukaryota; kingdom Metazoa; phylum Arthropoda; class Insecta; order Diptera; family Drosophilidae; genus Drosophila; species Drosophila subpulchrella. The sequence continues at coordinate 3,483 of NW_023665481.1, read as the reverse complement.
TCAGCACCACGGCCCTCGACGTGCTCGATGGCGGGAAAGGCCTACATTGGCTGGTTCGCCTATAATTGCCGGGCGTTGGTGCGCACATACGCGTGCCACAGATGCGTTGGATTTGACCACAAGATCAAGGACTGCCGGTATAAGAGAATGTCTGCCGGCAGTGCGGACAGACTGGCCACAGTGCGCGCGCATGTCAGAACCCGGTGGACTGCCGGAATTGCCGTTTTAAGGGCTACCAGTCGGGGCACCACATGCTGTCCCCTGGATGTCCGGTATACGCGGCGGTGCTTGCAAGGGTGAACTCTAGACATTAATGTTTAGGTTCATCCAAGCTAACTGTGGTCGAGGCCGTTGCGCTGTCATCGAGCTTGCCAAGCAGATGAGAGATGCTGGCCACCTGTTCGCACTAGTCCAGGAGCCCTACGTGGACGCTGGCAAGCGACTCACTGGACTGCCTGGAGGAATGAGGATATTCGCCGATAGGAGGAAGAAAGCTGCCATCATCGTGGACGACCCATCTGCCATCTGCATGCCCATCGAGGCTTTGACGACGGACTACGGAGTGTGCGTGAGTGTCACAGGAAGATATGGCACAATCTTTCTGGCCTCCGTATACTGCCAGCATCTAGCTGCTCTGGAGCCCTACACTGACTACCTGGATACGGTTCTGCTATTAGCTAGCAGAACACCGACAATCCTCGGACTTGATGCTAACGCAGTCTCCCCTATGTGGTTCAGCAAATCCCCAGACAACTCTGGAGACCGCCTGAACCGCGAACGGGGACAGCTCATGAACGAGTGGATAATCGCAAGCGGTGCCAGTGTACTGAATACGGCCAGCCAGGTGTTCACGTTCGATAATCACCGCTCTAGAAGTGATATCGACGTGACCTTCGCCAACGAAGCGGCGCGAGTATGGGCAACCTACGATTGGAGAGTTGACTTCTGGGAGCTGAGTGACCACAACATTATCACTGTTGAGGTTACTCCAGATCCGAGCAGTACCGTTGAGAGCCTAGCTCCGGTACCGCAATGGAAGCTCTCCAATGCAAGTTGGCGAAGATTCAGTGTAGAGTTAAGGAGTGCAGCACAGAGTCTCGAGGAACTGGAGGAATCGCCGTTGGACGACCATGTGTCTGCCTTCGCTCCATCGTACACGATGTGTGCGACAGGGTGATAGGGCGCAGGATACCTGCAGCGAGGGGAAACGTAATATGGTGGAATCCTGAGCTGAGTACCAAGCGCCAAGAGGTCCGGAGACTGAGGCGTAGGCTGCAGGCAGCTCGCCGGAGTGGCACCGACGATGCTGAGCAACTTGCCGCTGGACTGAGATTTGCCTCAGGCCAGTACAAGAAGCTTATCTTGACGACAAAGGAGCAAAACTGGCGGGACTTCGTGGGACGGCACAAGGATGATCCATGGGGGCACGTATACCGAATATGCCGAGGCCGGAAGAAGACAGCCGATCTCGGATGTCTCCGGTCGAACGGCGCGCTTTCCGTAACTTGGCACGACTGCGCAAGTGTGCTTCTCCGCAACTTTTTCCCTGTTGCGGAGTCGACGACACGAGAAGACATACCCCCTGGTGCCCCACCGATCCTCGAAGCCTTCGAGGTGGCAACCAGCGTCGCGAGGCTGAGAAGCCGGCGATCGCCGGGTATGGATGGCATCACGGGCGGTATTGTCAAGGAGGTATGGCGTGCCATCCCTCAGCACCTGACGAAGCTGTACTCTCGGTGCATCTCGGAAGGATACTTTCCGGCCGAGTGGAAGCACCCGAGAGTGATACCGCTGGTAAAGGGGCCAGATAAGGACAGGAGCGATCCTGCCTCTTATCGCGGCATATGCCTTTTGCCAGTGTTCGGAAAGGCGCTTGAGGGAATCATGGTGAATCGGCTGAAGGATGTGCTACCGATGGCTGCAGATGGCAATTCGGATTCAGGCCTGGACGCTGCGTGGAGGATGCGTGGATGCACGCCAAAAACACCGTCGCCAACAGTCGCGAGAGGAGGGTCCTTGGAATCTTTGTCGATTTCAAGGGAGCCTTCGACAACGTGGAGTGGAGTGCGGTGCTGGATCGGCTTGTCGACGTAGGCTGTCGAGAAATCGACTTGTGGAAAAGCTATTTTTCCGGCCGTAGCGCAAGCATCATCAGCAGGTATGAAGCAGCCACAGTTGCGGTTACACGGGGCTGCCCGCAAGGGTCCGTCAGTGGTCCATTTATTTGGAATTTACTGATGGATGTGCTGCTTCAGCGCTTGGAGCCACATTGTGCTCTGAGCGCGTTTGCAGATGATCTTCTGCTTTTCGTCGACGGGAATTCCCGTGCCGATCTGGAGCGGAAGGGCGAGCAGTTGATGGACATCGTGGGAGCCTGGGGAGCTGAGGTTGGAGTGAGTGTGTCAACCAGCAAGACGGCAATAATGTTGCTGAAAGGACAGCTTTCACGCACGAGGAGACCGACGGTACGGTTTGCTGGAGCAAGCCTGCCTTACGTCACCAAATGCCGGTACCTTGGCATCTTAGTCGGCGAGCGGTTGAGTTTTCTCCCGCATATCTCTGCTCTCAGAGATCGGCTGGCTGGAGTTGCCGGAGGACTAGCGCGGGTGCTTCGAGTCGATTGGGGGCTCAGCTCCCGTGCTAAGAGGACGATTTACAGCGGACTCATGGTCCCCTGTGCACTCTTTGGTGCCTCGGTCTGGTACAAGGCGGCGAGTAGGGGCAAGTCCCTTAAACTCCTCACCTCGTGCCAGAGGTCCATCCTTTTAGGATGCCTACCGGTATGCCGCACAGCACTGTCCACGGTGGCACTGCAGGTGCTTGCTGGTGCTCCTCCAATGGATCTGGATGCTCACAGGATCGCCGTGAAGTTCAAGCTGAGGAAGGATTCCCCTGGATGAGAGCGACTGGCTCCACGGACAGGACCTGTCCGTGTTGGACTGGAAAGCTAAGATGGCGCTGCTAGACGAACGTCTGCTAAATGAGTGGCAACTCAGATGGGATCGCGCGGAACACGGCTCCGTGACTCGCGAGTTTTTCCCAGAGGCAGCGTTCGTCTACAAGAGGAAAGACTTTGTCTTTACCCTCAAAAGCCGGATTCTTGCTGACAGGACACGGGTCGATGAACGCTTTCTGCAAGGCAGGACCCTCAGCACACGACCGCATGCTCATGTGGCGTGGCAAGAGAGGACTGGCGCCACATACTGTGTGAATGCCGCCTGTACAACGATTTGCGGGACCTGGATGCCCTTGGAGTCGTTCGAGACCAGGGAAGATGGATCGTCGCGGGAGTAGTCGAGACCCCAGAACGGATGCGTTCTCTAGGAGTTTTTGCCGATGCTGCCTTCTTGAGGCGAAGGATGGATGCGACGAGGGAGGAACCACAGGCGCCGGGACGTTAGTCACACACCTCTTTTGCCGTGTGGTAGCGGCGAAGAATACTGCCACAGCCTGCCATAGCTTGTCGTAGGAGGCGACTAAATA
>NW_023665480.1:27500-49067 GCF_014743375.2 Drosophila subpulchrella | reverse complement strand
CGTATTGGTCAAAACTTATGTTATGCATATGAATTTGTCAATACTATATAGAACGCCAAGCATATCCATATAAACTATGGATATGCATAGAAAACCATACAAAAGTAAAAAAAAAATTATGTATAGAAAAATATACATATATTTATATAAGTGAATCGTATGGATATGGCTTATAGGTATAATACCTATAAGGCATAATAATGTATAACAAGTAAATATACATTGAAATGTGAATGCATTGTATGGATATGGCATATAAATGCCATATATATAGAAATAAATTGTATATCAATGATATAACAATTATAAACCTAGTGAGGGGCGGCACTAGTGAATGAATCGTATGGATATGGCTTATAGGTATAATACCTATAAGGCATAATAATGTATAATATAATAAATATACATTAAGATATGAATGGATTGTATAAATATGGCATAGAAATGCCATATACATAAGAATAAATGGTAGAATTTACCCATATATCACTGAAACACGATATATAAACCTAGTGATAGCTGGCACTAGTACTGTAAACAGGCACGCAATAGTGCGTGGGGTAAAAAACTACTATAGGGAGGTGGTCGTTGGCGGGCCCCTCCTCGTATTGGTCAAAACTTATGTTATGCATATGAATTTGTCAATACTATATAGAACGCCAAGCATATCCATATAAACTATGGATATGCATAGAAAACCATACAAAAGTAAAAAAAAATTATGTATAGAAAAATATACATATATTTATATAAGTGAATCGTATGGATATGGCTTATAGGTATAATACCTATAAGGCATAATAATGTATAACAAGTAAATATACATTGAAATGTGAATGCATTGTATGGATATGGCATATAAATGCCATATATATAGAAATAAATTGTATATCAATGATATAACAATTATAAACCTAGTGAGGGGCGGCACTAGTGAATGAATCGTATGGATATGGCTTATAGGTATAATACCTATAAGGCATAATAATGTATAATATAATAAATATACATTAAGATATGAATGGATTGTATAAATATGGCATAGAAATGCCATATACATAAGAATAAATGGTAGAATTTACCCATATATCACTGAAACACGATATATAAACCTAGTGATAGCTGGCACTAGTACTGTAAACAGGCACGCAATAGTGCGTGGGGTAAAAAACTACTATAGGGAGGTGGTCGTTGGCGGGCCCCTCCTCGTATTGGTCAAAACTTATGTTATGCATATGAATTTGTCAATACTATATAGAACGCCAAGCATATCCATATAAACTATGGATATGCATAGAAATCCATACAAAAGTAAAAAAAAATTATGTATAGAAAAAATATACATATATTTATATAAGTGAATCGTATGGATATGGCTTATAGGTATAATACCTATAAGGCATAATAATGTATAACAAGTAAATATACATTGAAATGTGAATGCATTGTATGGATATGGCATATAAATGCCATATATATAGAAATAAATTGTATATCAATGATATAACAATTATAAACCTAGTGAGGGGCGGCACTAGTGAATGAATCGTATGGATATGGCTTATAGGTATAATACCTATAAGGCATAATAATGTATAATATAATAAATATACATTAAGATATGAATGGATTGTATAAATATGGCATAGAAATGCCATATACATAAGAATAAATGGTAGAATTTACCCATATATCACTGAAACACGATATATAAACCTAGTGATAGCTGGCACTAGTACTGTAAACAGGCACGCAATAGTGCGTGGGGTAAAAAACTACTATAGGGAGGTGGTCGTTGGCGGGCCCCTCCTCGTATTGGTCAAAACTTATGTTATGCATATGAATTTGTCAATACTATATAGAACGCCAAGCATATCCATATAAACTATGGATATGCATAGAAATCCATACAAAAGTAAAAAAAAATTATGTATAGAAAAATATACATATATTTATATAAGTGAATCGTATGGATATGGCTTATAGGTATAATACCTATAAGGCATAATAATGTATAACAAGTAAATATACATTGAAATGTGAATGCATTGTATGGATATGGCATATAAATGCCATATATATAGAAATAAATTGTATATCAATGATATAACAATTATAAACCTAGTGAGGGGCGGCACTAGTGAATGAATCGTATGGATATGGCTTATAGGTATAATACCTATAAGGCATAATAATGTATAATATAATAAATATACATTAAGATATGAATGGATTGTATAAATATGGCATAGAAATGCCATATACATAAGAATAAATGGTAGAATTTACCCATATATCACTGAAACATGATATATAAACCTAGTGATAGCTGGCACTAGTACTGTAAACAGGCACGCAGTAGTGCGTGGGGTAAAAAACTACTATAGGGAGGTGGTCGTTGGCGGGCCCCTCCTCGTATTGGTCAAAACTTATGTTATGCGTAAACATATGATTTTGTCAATACTATAAAGAAAACTTGTTTTGTACATACAAAACTAAATGAATTATATGGATATTGAAAAATAAATGGCATTATATCCATATAATGAAAATATACTTGTATTCTCTTATTATAAGAGAGAATACCGTATAGTTGGTTGGCAAAGACAATTGAAAATACCCGAATTGCAGATGATGGGTTCAAAAACTACTATAGGGTGGTGTAGCAAATAATATGAAGATGATATATCCATATAATGGATATACACTAGTATTCTCTTATTATAATAGAGAATACCATATAAATGGTTGGCAAAGACAATTGAAAATACCCGAATTGAAGTTGACGGGTTCAAAAACTATTATAGGGTGATGTAGCAAATAAAATAATGAAGATATATCCATATAATGGAATTATATGTGTATTCTCTTATTATATGAGAGAGTACCAAACGGTTGATTGGCAAAGACAATTGAAAATACCCGAATTAAAGATATTGGGTCCAAAAACTACTATAGGATGGTCAATGGGCCGGCCATCTACTATTGACGTGACAAAATACTGTCTGTCGGTAGAGAAGATATTAATCCGTCAAATTTGTTTCTTTATTCATTTATGAATATGAGACTTGGCTCCACGGTTAATATTTTAAGCCCAAAGATAATAATGTTGAAACAAAGGCCAAGGTTTCTATTATACATAGAATAACAAATTGTTTCCGAACTTTATCGTTAATCCAAATAAATAATTACAATTGAGGCAGGCTAATAATGATATATATTTTGTATTGATAATCTTGATATATATGTATATTGGTCTGCCATTATCACATACTGAGTTATGTGATAATTCCCTGCGGGGATAAATTAAAAGAGGTGTCCCTATATTAAAAGAAAATAATATATATATATATTATTTTTTCTAACGTACATATCATATATGCGCTCGGTTTTATATTATATATTACCAAAGAGTCTTATATGAATATATACAGATAAATTTTAAATTTATCATCAAAATACAAATGATTTAATTCAATATTTTATATTGGTTAAACAAAAATTGTACATGTGTGGATACAATAATGACGTATGTCGAACAAAAAAGATATTTTAGAATGAAATATGCAAATATAAAGAAAATTATTACGTATTACGAAAAAAAATATTGTGTTTTTAACATCAATAATTAAAAAACTTGTTATTATTAGTGGCGGAACAAGTATATATTGTGAAAACAACAAACGTATACGAATGCTATATAAAAATGGCCGTATTCGATAGAAAACAATCTATAAAATTTATATTGCTAATTTCTATTCAAAAATATGAATGAAATATGAATAAAAACATTATTCTGGTTGATCCTGCCAGTAGTTATATGCTTGTCTCAAAGATTAAGCCATGCATGTCTAAGTACACACGAATTAAAAGTGAAACCGCAAAAGGCTCATTATATCAGTTATGGTTCCTTAGATCGTTAACAGTTACTTGGATAACTGTGGTAATTCTAGAGCTAATACATGCAATTAAAACATGAACCTTATGGGACATGTGCTTTTATTAGGCTAAAACCAAGCGATCGCAAGATCGTTATATTGGTTGAACTCTAGATAACATGCAGATCGTATGGTCTTGTACCGACGACAGATCTTTCAAATGTCTGCCCTATCAACTTTTGATGGTAGTATCTAGGACTACCATGGTTGCAACGGGTAACGGGGAATCAGGGTTCGATTCCGGAGAGGGAGCCTGAGAAACGGCTACCACATCTAAGGAAGGCAGCAGGCGCGTAAATTACCCACTCCCAGCTCGGGGAGGTAGTGACGAAAAATAACAATACAGGACTCATATCCGAGGCCCTGTAATTGGAATGAGTACACTTTAAATCCTTTAACAAGGACCAATTGGAGGGCAAGTCTGGTGCCAGCAGCCGCGGTAATTCCAGCTCCAATAGCGTATATTAAAGTTGTTGCGGTTAAAACGTTCGTAGTTGAACTTGTGCTTCATACGGGTAGTACAACTTACAATTGTGGTTAGTACTATACCTTTATGTATGTAAGCGTATTACCGGTGGAGTTCTTACATGTGCTTAGATACTTGTATTTTTTCATATGTTCCTCCTATTTAAAAACCTGCATTAGTGCTCTTAAACGAGTGTTATTGTGGGCCGGTACAATTACTTTGAACAAATTAGAGTGCTTAAAGCAGGCTTCAAATGCCTGAATATTCTGTGCATGGGATAATGAAATAAGACCTCTGTTCTGCTTTCATTGGTTTTCAGATCAAGAGGTAATGATTAATAGAAGCAGTTTGGGGGCATTAGTATTACGACGCGAGAGGTGAAATTCTTGGACCGTCGTAAGACTAACTTAAGCGAAAGCATTTGCCAAAGATGTTTTCATTAATCAAGAACGAAAGTTAGAGGTTCGAAGGCGATCAGATACCGCCCTAGTTCTAACCATAAACGATGCCAGCTAGCAATTGGGTGTAGCTACTTTTATGGCTCTCTCAGTCGCTTCCCGGGAAACCAAAGCTTTTGGGCTCCGGGGGAAGTATGGTTGCAAAGCTGAAACTTAAAGGAATTGACGGAAGGGCACCACCAGGAGTGGAGCCTGCGGCTTAATTTGACTCAACACGGGAAAACTTACCAGGTCCGAACATAAGTGTGTAAGACAGATTGATAGCTCTTTCTCGAATCTATGGGTGGTGGTGCATGGCCGTTCTTAGTTCGTGGAGTGATTTGTCTGGTTAATTCCGATAACGAACGAGACTCAAATATATTAAATAGATATCTTCAGGATTATGGTGTTGAAGCTTATATAGCCTTCATTCATGGTGGCAGTAAAATGTTTATTGTGTTTGAATGTGTTTATATAAGTGGAGCCGTACCTGTTGGTTTGTCCCATTATAAGGACACTAGCTTCTTAAATGGACAAATTGCGTCTAGCAATAATGAGATTGAGCAATAACAGGTCTGTGATGCCCTTAGATGTCCTGGGCTGCACGCGCGCTACAATGAAAGTATCAACGTGTATTTCCTAGACCGAGAGGTCCGGGTAAACCGCTGAACCACTTTCATGCTTGGGATTGTGAACTGAAACTGTTCACATGAACTTGGAATTCCCAGTAAGTGTGAGTCATTAACTCGCATTGATTACGTCCCTGCCCTTTGTACACACCGCCCGTCGCTACTACCGATTGAATTATTTAGTGAGGTCTCCGGACGTGATCACTGTGACGCCTTGTGTGTTACGGTTGTTTCGCAAAAGTTGACCGAACTTGATTATTTAGAGGAAGTAAAAGTCGTAACAAGGTTTCCGTAGGTGAACCTGCGGAAGGATCATTATTGTTTAATATCCTTACCGTTAATAAAAAAATTTGTTTTTATTATAATAATATAATATATTATAGTAATACAAATAAAATATAAATTGCCAAAAATATGATCTTTTATAGATCAAATATAAAATTTCGAACAAGCAAATCGAAATAATAATTGTAATAATAAATATATTATTGCATTAAATAAGAGATAAATAAATAAGCAAAAGCAAACAAATAACAAAATTCGAACAAGCAAATCGAAATTATTAAATTTATTTAATATTATTATTATATTGTTATATTAAATGCAATTAATTAATAAAACACTGTGTGTATATGGACCATAATATACACGCGTTGCGATATGTATTGTTCATCTCAGTTATGCGCATACATTGGATAATGCAAACAACCTAAAATGTACAATGTTTGTACCTGATTATTACAGGTTAATGTTTTATATAAATTTCAATATATATCGCTAAAAAAAAGTATTAATACCGTAAATGCCATTTAAAAAATACTTGATATATTATTGGTTATATGAAACTAAGACATTTCGCAGCATTCGTTTTAGGTATAAAAATCAATTTATTGAAGGAATTGATATATGCCAGTAAAATGGTGTATTTTTAATTTCTTTCAATAAAAACATATATGACAAAATTACCAAAACCAATATATAAACTCTAAGCGGTGGATCACTCGGCTCATGGGTCGATGAAGAACGCAGCAAACTGTGCGTCATCGTGTGAACTGCAGGACACATTGAACATCGACATTTTGAACGCATATCGCAGTCCATGCTGTTATGTACTTTAATTAATTTTATAGTGCTGCTTGGACTACATATGGTTGAGGGTTGTAAGACTATGCTAATTAAGTTGTTTATATAAATTTTATAATGAAATTTTATAAGCATATGGTATATTATTGGATAATAATAATTTAATTATTATATTATTCATAATATTAACAAATATATGAAAAACATTATCTCACATTAGTAAATAATTTGAATGTGAAAAACGAAGAGAAATATTTTCTTTTTCAATCAAATAATACTGAGAAATGTCTAGCATAAAAAATTTATCTAGAATTGTCTCTTATTAAAGATTAGTAAATAGAAAGCCGTTGACAATATTATTATTCTTCGTTGATTCGTTAGACCAAACAAATGCCATACAAATATATAAAATATATAACGAATTTAATAAAATGTTTTTATCATTATATATAAAGAATTAATTGCAAAAAAAGTTATACACAACCTCAACTCATATGGGACTACCCCCTGAATTTAAGCATATTAATTAGGGGAGGAAAAGAAACTAACCAGGATTTCTTAGTAGCGGCGAGCGAAAAGAAATCAGTTCAGCACTAAGTCACTTTGTCTATATGGCAAATGTGAGATGCAGTGTATGGAGCGTCCATATTCTAGTATGAGAAATTAACGATTTAAGTCCTTCTTAAATGAGGCCATTTACCCATAGAGGGTGCCAGGCCCGTATAACGTTAATGATTACTAGATGATGTTTCCAAAGAGTCGTGTTGCTTGATAGTGCAGCACTAAGTGGGTGGTAAACTCCATCTAAAACTAAATATAACCATGAGACCGATAGTAACAAGTACCGTGAGGGAAAGTTGAAAAGAACTCTGAATAGAGAGTTAAACAGTACGTGAAACTGCTTAGAGGTTAAGCCCGATGAACCTGAATATCCGTTATGGAAAATTCATCATTAAAATTGTAATATTTAAACAATATTATGATAATAGTGTGCATTTTTTCCATATAAGGACAATTGTAATCTATTAGCATACAAAATTTATCATAAAATATAACTTATAGTTTATTCAAATTAATTTGCTTGCATTTTAACACAGAATAAATGTTATTAATTTGATAAAGTGCTGATAGATTTATATGAATACAGTGCGTTAATTTTTCGGAATTATATAATGGCATAATTATCATTGATTTTTGTGTTTATTATATGCACTTGTATGATTAACAATGCGAAAGATTCAGGATACCTTCGGGACCCGTCTTGAAACACGGACCAAGGAGTCTAACATATGTGCAAGTTATTGGGATATAAACCTAATAGCGTAATTAACTTGACTAATAATGGGATTAGTTTTTTAACTATTTATAGCTAATTAACACAATCCCGGGGCGTTCTATATAGTTATGTATAATGATATTTATATTATTTATGCCTCTAACTGGAACGTACCTTGAGCATATATGCTGTGACCCGAAAGATGGTGAACTATACTTGATCAGGTTGAAGTCAGGGGAAACCCTGATGGAAGACCGAAACAGTTCTGACGTGCAAATCGATTGTCAGAATTGAGTATAGGGGCGAAAGACCAATCGAACCATCTAGTAGCTGGTTCCTTCCGAAGTTTCCCTCAGGATAGCTGGTGCATTTTAATGTTATATAAAATAATCTTATCTGGTAAAGCGAATGATTAGAGGCCTTAGGGTCGAAACGATCTTAACCTATTCTCAAACTTTAAATGGGTAAGAACCTTAACTTTCTTGATATGAAGTTCAAGGTTATGATATAATGTGCCCAGTGGGCCACTTTTGGTAAGCAGAACTGGCGCTGTGGGATGAACCAAACGTAATGTTACGGTGCCCAAATTAACAACTCATGCAGATACCATGAAAGGCGTTGGTTGCTTAAAACAGCAGGACGGTGATCATGGAAGTCGAAATCCGCTAAGGAGTGTGTAACAACTCACCTGCCGAAGCAACTAGCCCTTAAAATGGATGGCGCTTAAGTTGTATACCTATACATTACCGCTAAAGTAGATGATTTATATTACTTGTGATATAAATTTTGAAACTTTAGTGAGTAGGAAGGTACAATGGTATGCGTAGAAGTGTTTGGCGTAAGCCTGCATGGAGCTGCCATTGGTACAGATCTTGGTGGTAGTAGCAAATAATCGAATGAGACCTTGGAGGACTGAAGTGGAGAAGGGTTTCGTGTGAACAGTGGTTGATCACGAGTTAGTCGGTCCTAAGTTCAAGGCGAAAGCCGAAAATTTTCAAGTAAAACACAAATGCCATACAAATATAATTATATTATATAAATCAAGCTAATTAATATACTTGAATAATTTTGAACGAAAGGGAATACGGTTCCAATTCCGTAACCTGTTGAGTATCCGTTTGTTATTAAATATGGGCCTCGTGCTCATCCTGGCAACAGGAACGACCATAAAGAAGCCGTCGAGAGATATCGGAAGAGTTTTCTTTTCTGTTTTATAGCCGTACTACCATGGAAGTCTTTCGCAGAGAGATATGGTAGATGGGCTAGAAGAGCATGACATATACTGTTGTGTCGATATTTTCTCCTCGGACCTTGAAAATTTATGGTGGGGACACGCAAACTTCTCAACAGGCCGTACCAATATCCGCAGCTGGTCTCCAAGGTGAAGAGTCTCTAGTCGATAGAATAATGTAGGTAAGGGAAGTCGGCAAATTAGATCCGTAACTTCGGGATAAGGATTGGCTCTGAAGATTGAGATAGTCGGGCTTGATTGGGAAACAATAACATGGTTTATGTGCTCGTTCTGGGTAAATAGAGTGTCTGGCATTTATGTTGGTCACTTGTTCCCCGGATAGTTTAGTTACGTAGCCAATTGTGGAACTTTCTTGCTAAAATTTTTAAGAATACTAATTGGGTTAAACCAATTAGTTCTTATTAATTATAACGATTATCAATTAACAATCAATTCAGAACTGGCACGGACTTGGGGAATCCGACTGTCTAATTAAAACAAAGCATTGTGATGGCCCTAGCGGGTGTTGACACAATGTGATTTCTGCCCAGTGCTCTGAATGTCAAAGTGAAGAAATTCAAGTAAGCGCGGGTCAACGGCGGGAGTAACTATGACTCTCTTAAGGTAGCCAAATGCCTCGTCATCTAATTAGTGACGCGCATGAATGGATTAACGAGATTCCTACTGTCCCTATCTACACACAGTCGGTGTTTGGTTGCTCGCGAGAACAGACGTGTTTTTCCGTACGCTCCGCGAGTAAAGTGCATTTAGGCAGTAAAAACAACAGGTACATTGTTGAAAATAGTGCGAAAATTCGTGTTTCGTGCTTGCGAACACAGTGCGTGTGTTTTCCGTTTGAAATTCTGCGGAAATCGGGCGATATTCGCGTTTTTCTTTTTGGAAATTTTCCATTAAGACACGTGTGTCGCGAGAGAGGCGCTCTCTCGAGAGAGGCGTTTGCCTAATTTAGGCACATTTTGTCGCCCACAGCTGTGCGGTTTGTGTCTCCGCTGAACTTGGATCAGCTGATCAGCTGACCGAGCTTTTGAGAACCAGCTGATAGGAAGGGGTAAGTCTCGAATATCAAAGAGCTTACTTAGTAAGGCCGATAACCGGCAGATGGCGCCACCAAAAATGGTGGTCGACGAGTCCGGGAGCGAAAGTGCGAGCAGCCGTGGAAGCAGCTCGGGCAGAGGGCGCGCCAGAGGCAAGCGCAACAAAGCGCCGCTGAGGGAGGCCTCGAGGTGCAAAGTGTTGGCGCTGGATGCAACCGCCGCTGCCCCTGCCGACGCCTTTGCCGCTGCCCCCGCCGCTGCCCCCGCCGCTGACGCTGCCGCAGTCGCAGCCGCTGCCGCTGCCGCAGCCGCTGCCGCTGCCGCCGCCGCTGCCCCCGCCGCTGCCCCCGCCGCTGCCCCCGCCGACGCTGCCACAGTCGCAGCCGCTGCTGATGGAGGGACCTTCGTCGTGCCAGCCAGCATAGAGAAATCCTTCTCGGACAGGGAATGGAGGGGAAACGGAGCCGTTGCTGCCGAGATGGGCGACATCCGTGCGGATATCCTGAGGATGTCCCACGTAGCGAGCCCTACCGTGAGCATTAAGACGCAGTTGTTGGCAAACCGCTACGAGGAGGTCGTCGGAGCCCTGCTGATCCGCATCGGAGTGCTGGAGGATCGCTTGAAGAGGCAGACACCGGTCGCCTCGGCCGCCTCATATGCAGCCACCGCTGCTAGAGGCGCGCACCTAGTCGCCTCACCTGCTGCCCCTGTTGCCCCCCTTGCCCCCGTACCCGCACCGCGGAAGATTCGGGAGACATGGTCGGCTGTCGTTGCGTGCGACGACCCGGCCCTGTCAGGCAGGCAAATCGCTGAGAAGATCCGCAAGGAGGTAGCGCCCGCTCTGGGCGTACGAGTACACGAGGTGCGTGAGCTGAAGCGGGGCGGCGCGATCATTCGCACGCCTTCGCAGGCGGAGATGACGAAGGTCGTCGCCTCCGCAAAGTTCGCCGAGGTGGGCCTGAAGGTGTCGAGGAACACCGCTGCGAAGCCGCGTGTTACGGTCCAGGATGTGGACACCTCCGTGGGACCGGACGAGTTTATGATGGAGCTCAGGGAGAAGAACTTCGAAGAGATGAGCCTCAAGGAGTTCCAGAAGGCGGTTGTCCTGGCGACCAAGCCCTGGTCAGCTGCTGACGGTGCCACAATCAATGTGACGCTGGAGGTAGACGACCAGGCGCTGGCCGTTCTCGAGGGCGGGAGAGTATACATTAAGTGGTTTTCCTACCGCTGCCGCTCTCAGGTGCGAACCTACGCGTGCCACCGATGCCTTGGCTTTGACCACAAGGTCAATGAGTGTCGGTACGCCCGAGAGAAGCAGGTCTGCCGCCAGTGCGGACAGAACGACCACGTCGCGGCGAAGTGCAGAAATGCGGTGGACTGCCGCAACTGCCGTCACAAGGGTATGCCCTCGGGGCATTATATGCTTTCGGGTGGCTGCCCGATATACGGCGCGCTGCTAGCCAGGGTGCAAGCTAGACATTGATAATGTTTAGCTTCATCCAAGCGAATTGTGGTCGAGGCCGTTGCGCTGTCATCGAGCTTGCCAAGCAGATGAGAGATGCTGGCCACCTGTTCGCACTAGTCCAGGAGCCCTACGTGGACGCTGGCAAGCGACTCACTGGACTGCCTGGAGGAATGAGGATATTCGCCGATAGGAGGAAGAAAGCTGCCATCATCGTGGACGACCCATCTGCCATCTGCATGCCCATCGAGGCTTTGACGACGGACTACGGAGTGTGCGTGAGTGTCACAGGAAGATATGGCACAATCTTTCTGGCCTCCGTATACTGCCAGCATCTAGCTGCTCTGGAGCCCTACACTGACTACCTGGATACGGTTCTGCTATTAGCTAGCAGAACACCGACAATCCTCGGACTTGATGCTAACGCAGTCTCCCCTATGTGGTTCAGCAAATCCCCAGACAACTCTGGAGACCGCCTGAACCGCGAACGGGGACAGCTCATGAACGAGTGGATAATCGCAAGCGGTGCCAGTGTACTGAATACGGCCAGCCAGGTGTTCACGTTCGATAATCACCGCTCTAGAAGTGATATCGACGTGACCTTCGCCAACGAAGCGGCGCGAGTATGGGCAACCTACGATTGGAGAGTTGACTTCTGGGAGCTGAGTGACCACAACATTATCACTGTTGAGGTTACTCCAGATCCGAGCAGTACCGTTGAGAGCCTAGCTCCGGTACCGCAATGGAAGCTCTCCAATGCAAGTTGGCGAAGATTCAGTGTAGAGTTAAGGAGTGCAGCACAGAGTCTCGAGGAACTGGAGGAATCGCCGTTGGACGACCATGTGTCTGCCCTTCGCTCCATCGTACACGATGTGTGCGACAGGGTGATAGGGCGCAGGATACCTGCAGCGAGGGGAAACGTAATATGGTGGAATCCTGAGCTGAGTACCAAGCGCCAAGAGGTCCGGAGACTGAGGCGTAGGCTGCAGGCAGCTCGCCGGAGTGGCACCGACGATGCTGAGCAACTTGCCGCTGGACTGAGATTTGCCTCAGGCCAGTACAAGAAGCTTATCTTGACGACAAAGGAGCAAAACTGGCGGGACTTCGTGGGACGGCACAAGGATGATCCATGGGGGCACGTATACCGAATATGCCGAGGCCGGAAGAAGACAGCCGATCTCGGATGTCTCCGGTCGAACGGCGCGCTTTCCGTAACTTGGCACGACTGCGCAAGTGTGCTTCTCCGCAACTTTTTCCCTGTTGCGGAGTCGACGACACGAGAAGACATACCCCCTGGTGCCCCACCGATCCTCGAAGCCTTCGAGGTGGCAACCAGCGTCGCGAGGCTGAGAAGCCGGCGATCGCCGGGTATGGATGGCATCACGGGCGGTATTGTCAAGGAGGTATGGCGTGCCATCCCTCAGCACCTGACGAAGCTGTACTCTCGGTGCATCTCGGAAGGATACTTTCCGGCCGAGTGGAAGCACCCGAGAGTGATACCGCTGGTAAAGGGGCCAGATAAGGACAGGAGCGATCCTGCCTCTTATCGCGGCATATGCCTTTTGCCAGTGTTCGGAAAGGCGCTTGAGGGAATCATGGTGAATCGGCTGAAGGATGTGCTACCGGATGGCTGCAGATGGCAATTCGGATTCAGGCCTGGACGCTGCGTGGAGGATGCGTGGATGCACGCCAAAAACACCGTCGCCAACAGTCGCGAGAGGAGGGTCCTTGGAATCTTTGTCGATTTCAAGGGAGCCTTCGACAACGTGGAGTGGAGTGCGGTGCTGGATCGGCTTGTCGACGTAGGCTGTCGAGAAATCGACTTGTGGAAAAGCTATTTTTCCGGCCGTAGCGCAAGCATCATCAGCAGGTATGAAGCAGCCACAGTTGCGGTTACACGGGGCTGCCCGCAAGGGTCCGTCAGTGGTCCATTTATTTGGAATTTACTGATGGATGTGCTGCTTCAGCGCTTGGAGCCACATTGTGCTCTGAGCGCGTTTGCAGATGATCTTCTGCTTTTCGTCGACGGAATTCCCGTGCCGATCTGGAGCGGAAGGGCGAGCAGTTGATGGACATCGTGGGAGCCTGGGGAGCTGAGGTTGGAGTGAGTGTGTCAACCAGCAAGACGGCAATAATGTTGCTGAAAGGACAGCTTTCACGCACGAGGAGACCGACGGTACGGTTTGCTGGAGCAAGCCTGCCTTACGTCACCAAATGCCGGTACCTTGGCATCTTAGTCGGCGAGCGGTTGAGTTTTCTCCCGCATATCTCTGCTCTCAGAGATCGGCTGGCTGGAGTTGCCGGAGGACTAGCGCGGGTGCTTCGAGTCGATTGGGGGCTCAGCTCCCGTGCTAAGAGGACGATTTACAGCGGACTCATGGTCCCCTGTGCACTCTTTGGTGCCTCGGTCTGGTACAAGGCGGCGAGTAGGGGCAAGTCCCTTAAACTCCTCACCTCGTGCCAGAGGTCCATCCTTTTAGGATGCCTACCGGTATGCCGCACAGTGTCCACGGTGGCACTGCAGGTGCTTGCTGGTGCTCCTCCAATGGATCTGGATGCTCACAGGATCGCCGTGAAGTTCAAGCTGAGGAAGGATGTCCCCCTGGATGAGAGCGACTGGCTCCACGGACAGGACCTGTCCGTGTTGGACTGGAAAGCTAAGATGGCGCTGCTAGACGAACGTCTGCTAAATGAGTGGCAACTCAGATGGGATCGCGCGGAACACGGCTCCGTGACTCGCGAGTTTTTCCCAGAGGCCAGCGTTCGTCTACAAGAGGAAAGACTTTGTCTTTACCCTCAAAGCCGGATTCTTGCTGACAGGACACGGGTCGATGAACGCATTTCTGCAAGGCAGGACCCTCAGCACCACGACCGCATGCTCATGTGGCGTGGCAAGAGAGGACTGGCGCCACATACTGTGTGAATGCCGCCTGTACAACGATTTGCGGGACCTGGATGCCCTTGGAGTCGTTCGAGACCAGGGAAGATGGATCGTCGCGGGAGTAGTCGAGACCCCAGAACGGATGCGTCTCCTAGGAGTTTTTTGCCGATGCTGCCTTCTCGAGGCGAAGGATGGATGCGACGAGGGAGGAACCACAGGCGCCGGGACGTTAGTCCCACACCTCTTTTGCCGTGTGGTAGCGGCGAAGAATACTGCCACAGCCTGCCATAGCTTGTCGTAGGAGGCGACTAATATGGCAATGGTTGCCCCATCCGAGCTTGTCGGAGCTGAAGGGGTGAGGCTCACCGAGCCTGTAATTTCGGTACCACGGGTTGAGCAGCTCCAAGGCTGCTCATTGAGGTTGGCCCCCTTGTGGGAGTATCGTGGTGGCTGTGGTTGACACCTATATCGCGGGTAGAGTCCTCGGGCTCGACGTGGATGTTGCGTTATACAACTCGGGTGCTGTGACCCACAGAACAGTAGAGATTTTAGATAGATCTCGCCCTACGCAAGGGGGAGTGCTTGCCCGACAAGTAAGTACTCGAATTGCTACTGGGGTGGATGCTATGTACATAGCTATAGCTTCTAGTCCGGGGCGTTGGTCTGGCGCTTAACCTAGACCCGTGCATTATATACTCACTTGTGGGTATATTAGAATGCCGTGGTTGTAATCCCTTCATTGTGGAACACGCCACGTAAAACAAGTTCGGAGGGATCCGAGACACACCTGTCCCTATCTACTATCTAGCGAAACCACAGCCAAGGGAACGGGCTTGGAATAATTAGCGGGGAAAGAAGACCCTTTTGAGCTTGACTCTAATCTGGCAGTGTAAGGAGACATAAGAGGTGTAGAATAAGTGGGAGATATTAGACTTCGGTTTGGTATCGCCAATGAAATACCACTACTCTTATTGTTTCCTTACTTACTTGATTAAATGGAACGTGTATCATTTCCTAGCCATTATACGGATATATTTATTATATCTTATGGTATTGGGTTTTGATGCAAGCTTCTTGATCAAAGTATCACGAGTTTGTTATATAATCGCAAACAAATTCTTTAATAAAACGGTGCATTTATGTATTTTTGATTTGAAAATTTGGTATAACTCCAATTACTCAGGTATGATCCAATTCAAGGACATTGCCAGGTAGGGAGTTTGACTGGGGCGGTACATCTCTCAAATAATAACGGAGGTGTCCCAAGGCCAGCTCAGTGCGGACAGAAACCACACATAGAGCAAAAGGGCAAATGCTGACTTGATCTCGGTGTTCAGTACACACAGGGACAGCAAAAGCTCGGCCTATCGATCCTTTTGGTTTAAAGAGTTTTTAACAAGAGGTGTCAGAAAAGTTACCATAGGGATAACTGGCTTGTGGCGGCCAAGCGTTCATAGCGACGTCGCTTTTTGATCCTTCGATGTCGGCTCTTCCTATCATTGTGAAGCAAAATTCACCAAGCGTTGGATTGTTCACCCATGCAAGGGAACGTGAGCTGGGTTTAGACCGTCGTGAGACAGGTTAGTTTTACCCTACTAATGACAAAACGTTGTTGCGACAGCATTCCTGCGTAGTACGAGAGGAACCGCAGGTACGGACCAATGGCACAATACTTGTTCGAGCGAACAGTGGTATGACGCTACGTCCGTTGGATTATGCCTGAACGCCTCTAAGGTCGTATCCGTGCTGGACTGCAATGATAAATAAGGGGCAATTTGCATTGTATGGCTTTCTAAACCATTTAAAGTTTATAATTTACTTTATAAACGACAATGGATGTGATGCCAATGTAATTTGTAACATAGTAAATTGGGAGGATCTTTGATCACCTGATGCCGCGCTAGTTACATATAAAAGCATTATTTAATACAATGACAAAGCCTAGAATCAATTGTAAACGACTTTTGTAACAGGCAAGGTGTTGTAAGTGGTTGAGCAGCTGCCATACTGCGATCCACTGAAGCTTATCCTTTGCTTGATGATTCGATAATAAAGATGTTGCAAGCGGGCATAATCATTATGCTTGCTTGCAGCATCGCACGCCACTTTGTTTGTGGTGTGTAAGGTAGGGAAGAAGAAATATAAAAGACCTAAATTGGAAACATCAATATATAAGTAAATATTGAACAAACAAAATGTATCGTCATCTTATTAGTGACGCGATGATAAAGTGGCAAACATATTCCATGTATAAATATTCCTATGGTATTAAAATTCAAGTAAAGAGGACATATATAAAAGTTTGTATATATGGTTCATTCAATGGTAGCAGCGGTTGGTTGGTTGGTGTCTGCTCCTCTTATTGTTCAAAACTTATGTTATGGTAGCAAGTCTATATCGTCATATTATTAGTGAAGCGAAAAAGTAGTGGCAAAACATATTCCATGTATAAATAAATATTCCTATGGTATTGAAATTCAAGTAAAGAGGCCATTCAAGTAAGAGGACTTATATAAATATAAGTATATATAATGGTAGCAGCGCGGTTGGTTGGTTGGTGTGTCTGCTCCTCTTATTGTTCAAAACTTATGTTATGGTAGCAAGACTGTATCGTCATATTATTAGTGACGCGAAAAAGTAGTGGCAAAACATATTCCATGTATAAATATTCCTATGGTATTGAAATTCAACTAAAGAGGACATATAAAATTACTATCAATGGTAGCAGTGGTTGGTTGGTTGGTGGTTGGTTGGCGGCTGCTCCTATTATTGTTCAAGACTTATGTTATGGTAGCAAGTCTGTATCGTCATATTAATTATTAGTGACGCGAAAAAGTAGTGGAAATCATATTCCATGTATAAATAGATTCCTATGGTAATGAAATTTTCAAGTAAAGAGAGGACCATTCAAGTAAGAGGACATATAAAAAGTAAGTATATGTTCCTCCAATGGTAGCAGTGGTTGGTTGGTTGGCGGCTGATCCTCTTATTGTTCAAAACTTATTTTATCAATATGAGTTTGGCAATACAATAAAGAAGACCAATCTAATCCATATAAAACTAAATGTATTATATGGATATGCTTAGGAAACCCATATATTCATAAAAAAAAATTATGTATAGAAAATTATACATATATCTTTTATATAAATGAATCGTATGGATATCGCCTTATGGTAGGTATAATAACTTTTTAAGGCATAATAATGTATAATATAGAAAATATACATTGAAATATAAATGCATTTTTATAGATATGGCGGCATATAAGTGCCATATACACAAGAATAAATAATAGAATTTACCAATATATAATTAAAATGAGATATATAAACCTAGTGAGGGGCTGCACTAGTATATGAATCGTATGGATATGGCTTATAGGTATAATACCTATAAGGCATAATAATGTATAATATAATAAATATAAATTAAGATATGAATGAATTATATAAATATGGCATAGAAATGCCATATACATACATAAGAATAAATGGTAGAATTTACCCATATATCACTGAAACACGATATATAAACCTAATGATAGCTGGCACTAGTACTGTAAACATGCACGCAATAGTGCGTGGGGTAAAAAACTACTATAGGGAGGTGGTCGTTGGCGGGCCCCTCCTCGTATTGGTCAAAACTTATGTTATGCATATGAATTTGTCAATACTATATAGAACGCCAAGCATATCCATATAAACTATGGATATGCATAGAAATCCATACAAAAGTAAAAAAAAATTATGTATAGAAAAATATACATATATTTATATAAGTGAATCGTATGGATATGGCTTATAGGTATAATACCTATAAGGCATAATAATGTATAACAAGTAAATATACATTGAAATGTGAATGCATTGTATGGATATGGCATATAAATGCCATATATATAGAAATAAATTGTATATCAATGATATAACAATTATAAACCTAGTGAGGGGCGGCACTAGTGAATGAATCGTATGGATATGGCTTATAGGTATAATACCTATAAGGCATAATAATGTATAATATAATAAATATACATTAAGATATGAATGGATTGTATAAATATGGCATAGAAATGCCATATACATAAGAATAAATGGTAGAATTTACCCATATATCACTGAAACACGATATATAAACCTAGTGATAGCTGGCACTAGTACTGTAAACAGGCACGCAATAGTGCGTGGGGTAAAAAACTACTATAGGGAGGTGGTCGTTGGCGGGCCCCTCCTCGTATTGGTCAAAACTTATGTTATGCATATGAATTTGTCAATACTATATAGAACGCCAAGCATATCCATATAAACTATGGATATGCATAGAAATCCATACAAAAGTAAAAAAAAATTATGTATAGAAAAATATACATATATTTATATAAGTGAATCGTATGGATATGGCTTATAGGTATAATACCTATAAGGCATAATAATGTATAACAAGTAAATATACATTGAAATGTGAATGCATTGTATGGATATGGCATATAAATGCCATATATATAGAAATAAATTGTATATCAATGATATAACAATTATAAACCTAGTGAGGGGCGGCACTAGTGAATGAATCGTATGGATATGGCTTATAGGTATAATACCTATAAGGCATAATAATGTATAATATAATAAATATACATTAAGATATGAATGGATTGTATAAATATGGCATAGAAATGCCATATACATAAGAATAAATGGTAGAATTTACCCATATATCACTGAAACACGATATATAAACCTAGTGATAGCTGGCACTAGTACTGTAAACAGGCACGCAATAGTGCGTGGGGTAAAAAAACTACTATAGGGAGGTGGTCGTTGGCGGGCCCCTCCTCGTATTGGTCAAAACTTATGTTATGCATATGAATTTGTCAATACTATATAGAACGCCAAGCATATCCATATAAACTATGGATATGCATAGAAAACCATACAAAAGTAAAAAAAAATTATGTATAGAAAAATATACATATATTTATATAAGTGAATCGTATGGATATGGCTTATAGGTATAATACCTATAAGGCATAATAATGTATAACAAGTAAATATACATTGAAATGTGAATGCATTGTATGGATATGGCATATAAATGCCATATATATAGAAATAAATTGTATATCAATGATATAACAATTATAAACCTAGTGAGGGGCGGCACTAGTGAATGAATCGTATGGATATGGCTTATAGGTATAATACCTATAAGGCATAATAATGTATAATATAATAAATATACATTAAGATATGAATGGATTGTATAAATATGGCATAGAAATGCCATATACATAAGAATAAATGGTAGAATTTACCCATATATCACTGAAACACGATATATAAACCTAGTGATAGCTGGCACTAGTACTGTAAACAGGCACGCAATAGTGCGTGGGGTAAAAAACTACTATAGGGAGGTGGTCGTTGGCGGGCCCCTCCTCGTATTGGTCAAAACTTATGTTATGCATATGAATTTGTCAATACTATATAGAACGCCAAGCATATCCATATAAACTATGGATATGCATAGAAAACCATACAAAAGTAAAAAAAATTATGTATAGAAAAATATACATATATTTATATAAGTGAATCGTATGGATATGGCTTATAGGTATAATAACCTATAAGGCATAATAATGTATAACAAGTAAATATACATTGAAATGTGAATGCATTGTATGGATATGGCATATAAATGCCATATATATAGAAATAAATTGTATATCAATGATATAACAATTATAAACCTAGTGAGGGGCGGCACTAGTGAATGAATCGTATGGATATGGCTTATAGGTATAATACCTATAAGGCATAATAATGTATAATATAATAAATATACATTAAGATATGAATGGATTGTATAAATATGGCATAGAAATGCCATATACATAAGAATAAATGGTAGAATTTACCCATATATCACTGAAACACGATATATAAACCTAGTGATAGCTGGCACTAGTACTGTAAACAGGCACGCAATAGTGCGTGGGGTAAAAAACTACTATAGGGAGGTGGTCGTTGGCGGGCCCCTCCTCGTATTGGTCAAAACTTATGTTATGCATATGAATTTGTCAATACTATATAGAACGCCAAGCATATCCATATAAACTATGGATATGCATAGAAATCCATACAAAAGTAAAAAAAAATTATGTATAGAAAAAAATATACATATATTTATATAAGTGAATCGTATGGATATGGCTTATAGGTATAATACCTATAAGGCATAATAATGTATAACAAGTAAATATACATTGAAATGTGAATGCATTGTATGGATATGGCATATAAATGCCATATATATAGAAATAAATTGTATATCAATGATATAACAATTATAAACCTAGTGAGGGGCGGCACTAGTGAATGAATCGTATGGATATGGCTTATAGGTATAATACCTATAAGGCATAATAATGTATAATATAATAAATATACATTAAGATATGAATGGATTGTATAAATATGGCATAGAAATGCCATATACATAAGAATAAATGGTAGAATTTACCCATATATCACTGAAACACGATATATAAACCTAGTGATAGCTGGCACTAGTACTGTAAACAGGCACGCAATAGTGCGTGGGGTAAAAAACTACTATAGGGAGGTGGTCGTTGGCGGGCCCCTCCTCGTATTGGTCAAAACTTATGTTATGCATATGAATTTGTCAATACTATATAGAACGCCAAGCATATCCATATAAACTATGGATATGCATAGAAATCCATACAAAAATAAAAAAAAATTATGTATAGAAAAATATACATATATTTATATAAGTGAATCGTATGGATATGGCTTATAGGTATAATACCTATAAGGCATAATAATGTATAACAAGTAAATATACATTGAAATGTGAATGCATTGTATGGATATGGCATATAAATGCCATATATATAGAAATAAATTGTATATCAATGATATAACAATTATAAACCTAGTGAGGGGCGGCACTAGTGAATGAATCGTATGGATATGGCTTATAGGTATAATACCTATAAGGCATAATAATGTATAATATAATAAATATACATTAAGATATGAATGGATTGTATAAATATGGCATAGAAATGCCATATACATAAG